>NC_054559.1:17331854-17569339 GCF_017654505.1 Polyodon spathula
GTTAAGTCTGTAGTTGAAATGATCAGGAGACAGGAGTTTGAGCGGAGCTTAACTCGCACCGTAGCCTTGCTGCTGCAACAGGTCCTGGGTTTTGGAGCGCCCCTTGTATAGGGATGTTATTGGAAAGACTATGTGCCAGAAATTGAGGCTTCTGCTTAATCTGCTCTCAAATGATCACGTTTATCAGAACGTGAATAAGTCCCACCTGACTGTAGGTTTTACTATTCAAAATTGTTCTTGCGGTTGTAAAGATGGCGCAATTATTTAACAGGGGCTGATTTCTCAGGTGATAGAATGAACTGAGCTTGGTTCTGAAACTCAGGACTGGGTGCAGCAGGGTGAGTGTGAGTTTCTAACCCTTGCGTTGAAGCTGTGTTTTAGTGGCTTTTAATATGAAAAGACTGGTTAAGGCTGAATTACAAAAGGCATGAATTACATCCCATATAGTGTAATACAGCCTAGAAGCCTGTTAACATTGCCCCCCCCCCCCCCCCCCCCCCCCCCCCCATTTCAAACCCTCCCAGGCCGTTACCAGCCTGCCCCCTCCTGGGGAGTCACTGCTGATCTTGGCCAAGGAACTGGGGAACAAAATCTACAACAAATACTCCATCCACAAGAAGACCAAGAGCAGCATGGTGGACAAGATCAGCACCATATACCAGAGATACACTGAGCTGCTGCACAGAGACACACAGGTAACCACAGAGCACCATATACCAGAGACACACAAGTAACCACAGAGCACCATATACCAGAGACACACAGGTAACCACAGAGCACCATATACCAGAGACACACAGGTAACCACAGAGCACCATATACCAGAGACACACAGGTAACCACAGACACTGATCATACAACTGGAGGTGAAGCGCGCAGAGAGAACGCCTTCAGCCTTGCAATCACATATTCATATTTAAGTATTTTATTGATGTTCACACATATATGTGTGCATATATGTATGAAGTGGGTACTACCAGTTGAAAAACTACTCTGCTGTCTTTTTGGGGTTTCCTGTTACCGGTACAAATTCCACTGCCAGTAAGAAGCATAAAAGTGCTGCCAGTAGTTTAACATCATGGCTGAAGGAAGATAATTACATTTTATTGAGTTTAGAGAAAGTGAAATGGGTGGTTTATATTAAGAATCTGTTTTGAGCAGCTACTAGCAGCAGCAGAATCAGCTGCCTTAGTGACAGTAAGAATCCTACTGTTATTTATGGATGTGAATGTAATTATAATTGTTATTTCTTTACTTAATAGTTGAATGAATTCCTGCCGCGGGAGCACTGGGTGCGCCTGGAGGCGGAGCTGAACTCTGGTCCCTCCCTCCTGAGTGATGACACGCACTGGCCCCACATCCTGGTGGTGCAGCTGGAGACGCACCTGGTGGAGCTGCTGGTGCGGGAGGTGAAGGTGCACAGCAACGTGCTGAGCCCCACCACGGACACCAAGCTCATCCCAGTGCTGTACCACATGTACACCTTCCGCAGCAACCACCAGGTAACCTTCCTGCCACTGGGTGGCGCAGCATTCAGTGTAATTTCCTAGGGGTAGAATAAGTGAGGGATCAGCGTGCTGAAAAAGGCACTGGATGAAACGTTTTGTCTACTTGATTTAGTTTCTAATTCTGAATGAGCGTTAAAAGCCTTGGGATTACGTTTAAACCAATTTGGGAATGTTTGAAACCATCGGAGGAAACGGCTGCAATATGCACGTATACAACATTTCATTAGATGTGGAAAAGACCGTGAAGAATTAATACTTTGTAAACACTTGTGCCAACGCCTACGTTTTATCTGAATATTTTTGACAGCGTTTACAGTTCAGTGTTTACGGATCACAAGAGCCAGAATGTTGTAAGCTTCTTTGTAAATGTCCTGAGTCAAGGGGGGAGCATTTAACACCTTCATGTACAGATAGTATTGACCGTTCTACATTGTGGAGTTTATTAAATAGATATGGGAGCCACGGGTGGTAACAATGAAGTGAATAATGGAAACTGTACCTGATTTATAAAACACTCATGCTGCTTCATTTAGAAATACCAATAGAAACTGAATAAATTAATTAAAACATTTAAACAAATAAATTACATTGAAAAATACTTTTTTGTTTTTTAGCTCAAGGCTTGATACTGTGGATGTGTGGTACTGACTCGTGGGGACGGTTTTTCAAAACTTGTCATCTGGCTAACAGTGATCCGGATTTTGTAATTTTATATTTTGTGATCGAGATTCCTTTTATCTGGATCATTTTGATTATCACTGCTGGATTACATTTATCCAGATTACAAATAATTACGATTACGAAATTCTTTTTTTTCAGTCACAAAAAACAGGATTACAAAATCCGGATCCAAAATCTGGAGAAATGCCAGGGCCAGGACCTCCATGCGGTTTTGGACTCCCTCAACCAGCTGGGCAACTGTGCCTGGAGGATCAACCAGCCCATCCTGGACATAATTATATCCATTTTAAACGACAAGGGCAGTGACAAGCTGGACATCCCTCCCTCGGTCTCCGAGGCCTCCTGGATATCCAGCATGGCTCAGCACGGGCGGCGGGGGTGGTGCAGGGCTCTCAAGCAGACAAGGCCTCCTCAAGCGTGAGCTGGCCAGGAAGAAGGGGGCTGAGATGCACAGCCTGCGGATGGACGCGCTCTACAAGCTGTCCATCGCCAACCACGTGCGCGACCAGCTCTTCTGCCCACCCTACTTCAACCGACGTCACACGGGCCGTGCTCCTGTTCACGGAGGGAAAGCCGCTGGGGCCCCACGACCTGGACTGGATCAAGATCCACCTGGTTAACCTGACTGGGCTGAAGAAGAGGGACTCTCTGCAGGCGAGGCTGCAGTATGCCAACTGCATCATGGACGATATTCTGAATTCGGCGGACAAACCCCTCACTGTAACTATGAAACGCTCAGTAGTGCTAAATTTAGAAATGCCGTGTTAAGTTTGTTTTTAGTATTTCAGAACCTCCCTCACCGTATATAAACGCAGTGCCGTTATTTACGTTTTGTGCATGTATATTTTGCAGATTTTGTAATAAATTGTAAAATTTGCGGGAATTTCTTTCAGTTTGTATATTGGAAACTGAATACCTTTTAGTAACGCTAACCGTAGCAGTTAAACGCTTCGCCATTTCAATATTTTAAATAAAACTAAATTTGAATATGTTCCATATAAAAGGTTGAAAAAGTTGCTCTGAAATTATTTACAACGTAGCATGAGACAGAAAATGTCGATAGAACCCTTTTCTGACATGGGTCTCCCGCTGTATCTGCAGAGTACTCTGCTGTAATCCAAGGCAATGTGTCTGGTCTATGTGTAATCCTGCCTCCCACCTCTTGTCTCCATTGATTTGTGATCTCCTGGTAGCCACGCTGCTTTGATTATCGGTTTGTGTTTTGCCCGCAGGGCAGGAAGTGGTGGATGAATGCAGATGAGTCTTGGCAGGCCCTGGCATGCTGCATGGAGATAGCGAACGCTTCCCTATCCCCAGACCATACCGAATACATCTCCTATTTCCCAGTGCACCAGGTAAGGTAGAACCAGCACAACCCACATTACAGCTGACAACTGTCCTAAAGTAGCACCCTGGATTCTGGACGAAGTGATCTTCCCTCGTCACTGGCTCCTACAGTCGAATCCAGTCCAGGACTTTGTTAAGGCCAGATCTCCAATTCTTTAATTGAAGGCATAGCGCTTGGGCTTCCTATAGGTTCAAGAACGAACATCCAAAAGAAAGATTTGTTATAACTGCCATAGTCTATTGTAACTGCAGATCTGAATCATACATTAATGTCGTGTGTCTCCTGTTGTGTAAGATATGTTATCTCCTGCCACATCATCAGAACAGAAGCTGCTTTGCACAGTTTGAGCAGGCAGAACTCCCAAACTGTGGGGAATTCTTTGTGTTATAAGAAGAGACACCCAGCACACAGTGGGTTAACTCTTAAAATCTTAAGCGAATACTGAACTCAAGAACTCTGCAACTAAGCATAAAATAAGGTGGAGGTGTTTTTAAACGTCAGAACTGCGGGATGACTCCTGTAGGCAGGATAAGATGTACCGTGATTTATGATAAAAATCTTGATTCATTGACTTGTCATATAGATGATTTTGTAATGAGGATTGCTCTCTGAACTGGAAAGGGGAGGCTGGTGTCATCGTCATGTAGAGAGTGCACCTTGCAGGCCTGCTGTCTTCCAGAGCACCTGGGGAGACATTCATTATTCATCCAATGCAGTCCGGAGCGTCCAGGTGACCTTTACTTTACAGAGGCTGGCAGCTTTTTGCGCAGCGCTGCCTGGGACCGGTTTGATTTTTTCCACATCTCTGGAAGTGTAGGGCACGCGTTCTACCACATCATGGGGCAGGGGAAACTTTTGCTGCATTCAGTGCTCGTTTGCCTAGTTTTTCAACTGTAAAATCTTAACTGAAACATGCTAGCAATTAAAACCAGCAATTAAATAGATTATACCCCAAGTGCAATCTGAAAGGTCTATAGGCGACTAAAACTCTTTGATAAAGTTTGGAGAAGATGAGAATTTGCCACGTGGAGACAGGCTTGATGCATACAGGTCCACTTATTTTAGTGATCCTGTATGCCATGCGACTGGGATGTAATTACATGTGTGTGGGCAGGCATGAGCTGCTACAGCTAAATAATGTTAATAGATTAATTTTAGACCGCATTTGTATTTATTTTCACATTACTGCACAGCGTTGTGCAAAGGGGACTTCATTCCACAGCACGAAAGTCTCTGCAGGAGCGATGGTTCTTTCCCTGCAGGGCTGCAGAACTGCCCTTGTCAAGTTGCTGACAGAGCTCTGCTGTGTTCATTAGGACGAGGGCCTGTCATTTGTACGGCAGAGTAATCTGATTGTTATTCCATGTGAGGAGCACCTCATAGATCACTCTGGAAACAAAGCTGTGTTTATTGGATTCAGCCCGCCAGCCGTCTCACCCGTAATGATGACAGATTCCATAACGTACCAATGATGCCTCTGGCTGCTAATGGACAACTTTATTATAATAAATCTCCAATCTTTTTATTGATTTTTAGAGTGGCATGCACATTTGGCTAATTTTAGTAACCTCTTGGAGTCTTGGGTGAAAGTTGTACGCCGGATCGTAGCTGAAAATAGCTGACAAATAGTAGTTTTGGACATATAATAAATATAACAAAATGTTTTCAATTTTTTTTTCCCATTGCTTTTATATGGGAAAGAAAATTTGCATCCCTGTATGAGGTTGCCGTGCATGAAAGGCTTAAACCCGTCTCCAATTGGGAAATCCAGCGGCGCTGTTCAGTTGAAAGATTGCTAAGCATGTACAGATTGTGGTGTTGCAGTGATGGAGGAGGGTGTACAACCCTGGCTGCGCTGGATTATAACAAAGTATAGTCCAGCAGACCTGCTGTCCACGCTCCTGACTTTGACAGCAGCACTTGTGCTCTTATATACAACAGGAGAATTCCACTTGCTGATTATAGTGCTTTTTCCGTGTAAGCAAAATCCTTGCCAGTTTTGCATGGCGAGGGGCTGAGCCCTGCCAGGCCTGTAGACCTGCAGGCTCTGTCGTGCACACAGTCTAATTTCTTTTATTAGAGGCAATTAAAGTGAGGCCTGGCCGCCAATATTTTACAAAGTGTTGGAGCCAGATGTTGGAAAGCAATACCAGCTGACATTCAGACGAGTTGTGATTTTAAACCTGAGGTGGTGCTCCGTCTGCTTTCACAGTGCTTCATCGCTGTGATTTTCTTTCTGTGGTATTAATAGAGGTGTATATCTGTGCTAAATCATATGGAGAACATGACAACTGCAGACCTTTCAGATTGCAACAAATAAATTAGGAAATGTATTTTATACACCAACGTTTCTCAAACTTGTAACTGAGCCGCCATTTGAATATAATGTGTTGTAGAAGTACATAGTAAACATATTTAAACAATTTTTAATCAGGCAGACTTCCATAACACAGCTCACTACAGAATATTCACTGCAATTGACTGAGCAGGTAGTGAAAGAAAGAAAGAAAGAAAGAAAGAAAGAAAGAAAGAAAGAAAGAAAGAAAGAAAAAGAAAGAAAGAAAGAAAGAAAGAAAGAAAGAAAGAAGTCTGCTTATGATATGTTTGTATCCCAACCCCTACTTTGAGAACCCCTCATTAATGTCATTTGTATAAAAATAATGTCATATTTGGAAGGCTGGTCCTAATGTGTTTTCTGACTGGCTGTATACGTGACTGGCTGGCTGTATACAGCATTACGCAGCTCTGGGTTGTGATGTCATTGGCGCTACCTCGGTCAACCGGATGCCTTGCGAGGTGCCCCAACGTGTACAGAGGAGTGGCGCAGCAGGTGAGAGTTTGAATACCAGGGGGGCGCTGATGAGCATTCTTCAAACGGACAAGACGTGGGAAATATAATGAGGCAAAGACATTTTAAACAGCTACTTCCAAAGGGACACTTGATGATGAAACAGGGTCCTATTGTCTAGACTGCTGTAATGGTAAATAAGGGCTTGTATCATTTAGTAAGGTCATAAAAAGCTGTTCTATTACACATGACCAGCACTTATGGTTTTATCTGCTGTGCAAGTCAGATAGCAAAATAATAGTGTTGCACGAACCTATTAATCAGATTGAGTGCTCCGCAGAAAGCAGATGCTGGAAGTCAGGTGAGAGTTATTTGGTGTTGATCGGGCTAAGTTACTATTCAAAGTGAAATAAGTGAAGAAACAGCTGCTTGGGTTTGTGATTCCTGCTGCTTTTCTTAAACTCTGTGGAGAACGGCAAACTCAAGCAGCTGTTTCTTCACTTGTTTCACCTGGAACGGTAAATCAGCCCGATCGACACCAGCAACCATTGCATGTGGAGAGCTTGATCCGAATAATTGAGCAGTTGGTTCATGCAGCTCTACAAAATATACACGGTGCACTGTATGTCAAAATGCTTGAAGTCCGTGATGATTCCGCAACCAAGAGGCCTATGGCAACTCTAAAGGAGTTACAGTCTTCCACGACTGAGGTGGGAGACACTGTGCATACAGCAACAATAGCCCGGGTGCTTCACAAAACTGGCCTTTATTGGAGAGTGGCAAAAAAAGCCATTGTTGAAAAAAACTCATCAAATCTCGGCTAGAGTTTGCCAGAAGGCATGCGGGAGACTCTGAGACCAAGTGGAAGAAGATTCTATTGTCTGATCAGACCAAAATAAAGCTTTTTGCCCTCAACGCTAAGCGCTATGTTTGACGCAAGCCTAACACCGCACATCATCCTGAGAACACCATCCCTACCGTGAAGCGTGGTGGTGGCAGCATCATGCTATGGGGATGCTTCTCTGTCAGGGCCTGGAAAGCGTGTGAAGATAGAGGGCAAAATGGATGCAGCAAAGTACAGAGAAATAATAGAGGGAAAACCTCCAAAAGTCTGCAAAAGACCTGGGACTTGGGAGAAGATTCATTTTCCAGCAAGACAGTGACCCCAAACATACAGCCAAAGCTACACTGGAGTGGCTTAAAAACAAAAAGGTCAATGTCCTGGAGTGGCCCAGTCAAAGCCCGGACCTCAATCCAACTGAGAATATGTGGAAAGCGTTGAAAATTGCTGTTCACCAAAGGTCCCCATCCAACTTAACAGAGCTTGAGCAATTTTGCAAAGAAGAATGGGCAAAAATTGCAGTGTCCAGATGTGCAGAGACTTATCCAAATAGACTCATGGCTGTAATTGCTGCCAGAGGTGCCTTTACCAAATATTGACTCAAAGGGGTGAATACTTATGCAATCATTTATTTTCAGTTTTATATTTGTAATTAATTTAGAACAATTTGTAGATTTTATTTTTCACTTTGACATTATGGACTTTTTTTGTGTTGATCAATGGCGAAAACTCCTAATTAAATCCATTTTGATTCCATGTTGTAACACAAAATGTGGAAAAGTCCAAGGGGGTGAATACTTTTGAGAGCCACTGTAAGCCAAGCTTTTTCACAAGAATTTGCATTCATTCATGTGAAGCCTTTGTTTGAACACAGTACAGCTATGTGAGAGAAGACACAGAGGATCTTTTTCATTTCTGTTGCAGGCTGAAAAAAAATACACTGCTGGTAACACAGACTCATGTGATGGGAGTGCTGTAGATTTAGTTTCAAACATCTTAGTCTAGGAAATTAAATGGAATCTTAACTGCCCTAGTTTATACAACTCCAGCTCGCTCATTCGCAAGCAAATATGCTTGATGTGGGTGTGCGAGAGGCCCCCGAAGGTTGCATGCTGACCAGAGATCTTGTTCTGTCTGCAGGAGCATGTCTCGGATGCCTTTCATTACCTGGTGCACCAAGTCATTACCAGCCTGAAGGAGATGTTCACAGGAACCAGAGAAATCCAGGTAAGATGACCCCTTACACAGCAGCATATCGAAAAGTTTCCTAAAGTAAAAGCAGACCACAGTGTGATAAAGCAGTGTAAGCATAGGGAAGCATTGTGAAGCCCAGGGAAGTATGGTAAACCATTTTAAGGAGACATAGGAAACCATGGTTAGTGTAACCACTGGAAAAGCCTGGGGTAACTGGAAAAGTTACTGTGCAGATTTTTCAGGGTGGACTTGGGTACAGTGCACAGGGCAAGGCGAGACTTCAGAGTCGCAGGGTTATCGACCCAAAAATGACCAAAACAGGCATTTCATTTCGGGAATAATAAGTAATCTGAAGTTCTCTCTTATTCGGATTAATATTTTTATTGCTGAGTACTAGTGATTTGGAGTAAGCAGCTTCAAGCCTGAAAATTGGACAAAATTTGTTTTACCAATCACACACCATTAAAACAAAAAAATGACAACAAAAAAAAACACAGTAAGATGTTGAAAGACTTTTTTAATGCACCGTTCGTAACTCTCAGCTGCATCAGCTGGCAGAATCTTATTAGGGTTAGGCTGCCATGATAAAATCACTGGTGTTGATGGAAATTTTTACACCTTGTCAAACATGCAGCCAGCCCTGGCCACCCCACTGTTGCTCCAGATGTATTTATTGCTAATTAAGTAGTACTTGTGCCAGCCCTACAGCCTGCTGAAAAGAATGTTGAGATGGCTAATTATATCAAAATCACGTCGAACGTAGCAGCACGTTGATAGACTGTGGTGTTCTTTCTGCACATGGTGCTTTTTAAACTTTTTATTTTTCAATGTTACAAAACCATCCAAATTAAAAAACTTGACTGCACACCGATTAGCTTGGAGCAGGTATTAGAGTACTACATTTAATGAGACGTTTTGGCTTTTGGTAAGAACTCATTTAATGCTGTGCAGAACACATAATTGTATCTCGGCTCTTGTGCCACTAATCTTGGGAGTACCAAATGTTACGTTGGATAAGGAAGATCGGTGCTGATCAGGTTCTGTGAAACCAGCCCTTCAGGAGACGAACTGATGAATTGATCTTGCTACACGAAATTGATTTTAATCATTTACAACCAGCAAAGAAAATGAAAGGATCCACTTTTTTTTTTTTTTTTTTTTTTTTGCATCCAGTAAACTGCTTCCTTTTGTTTTAAGGATTTGCAATTTGCAGTGGTCTCTAAGAAAGTTAACTTTCTGTTAAGTGGGTCATTGTATCTTAAAAGGCAGTTTTAATGGCACAGTTGACAGTAAATCACAGATCCCTTGTACCAGTGAGGCAGGCAGGCAGTGAAGAGACGCAGGGAGCCTGACAGCCTGATAAATGGGCTCGACTGGCAGCCAGTCGGCTCTGGGGATTGGAGAATTTGTTTTACACAGCCTGTCTCGGGAACCTCTGCTCTGCATGGGTGTGTGTGTGCTAACAAGGTTTCCCTTCAAGGTGTTTTCCAAGGCAAACCCCAGGGATTTCATTATTAGTTTAGCATTGCAGGCATGAAAACAAGACTCCTGTTGCATAGCAGTTCCACCCATTCCAGGTTTGACCGCAAGCTTGATTGGCCATAATGTATCCGTAACAAGCTCAGGTGTGTCTGATGTAAGCTCCTAGTAAAACCGTTTATCAAACTGCTATGCAGTGGGAGTCTTATTTCCATATCTGCACTGGGGAGCAGTGTTGCATCGTGGAGGGAGTGGTATTGGAGCAGGGAGTAAGTCCTAAGCCTGCCGGTTTTTTTTTTTCCCCCATTTCCCTCTTTGTTTTTAGGATTGGCTCACAGAGAGCGCCAGACTGATTGCCAAATCTGGCAGTTCTGTGGAGTGGGTGGCCCCTCTTGGCCTGCCCATTGTACAGCCTTATCACCGCACCAGAACGCTGATGTGAGTACACTTCCGGCTTAGGCCGCTCTGTCCTTGGGTGGCGAGGGGTGGGGGGGTGGGTTGATTGGTCTTGGTCTTATTTAATCCCGGCTGTCACTGATAGCTCCACACCTTGTTTACAGTGCTAGTAGACCCTAACAAACAGATTACTCTGATTTGAGCTCAGCGGGTACGGACCCAGGTGAGGGATCACTGGGGTTTGCTTGGGGCTGATTCACCTTTCCCATTGAAAACGATGGAATACACAGCTGCTTGAATTGAGCAGCTGATTGCTGCTCTCTACCAAGCTGTCAGCTTTTTCTTAGCCTCTGTGGAGAGTGGCACAAACATCCGAGCAGCTGTTTATTCAATTGTTTTCAATGGGAATGCCGGCTCAATGACCCCCAGTCCGTGTACTCTCATGATCGGGGTCATGCAGTGTTACTGCAGGCTTCTTGTCCAGCTCCCTTGTATGTTGTATGTATGTACACTCACACACTCATAGCAGATCAGTTGACATTGTGAAATCTTTAACCTCATTGTGGAGTTTGATAAGAAACAGTGTTAGTAAAAGACACAGCCATTGTCTCGTGTTGCATTCCTGTTTGATTCACAAGGTGACACGTGCGTTTCTTGTAGATCATGCTTGACCCTGTATCAATACAGGGCTTGTAGATTTACAGTGCTGCCTTGTTAAATATAAAGCAGAACCGCGGCGAGACAGAGTGAACGTGTCAGAGTGGAGCAGCATGAGGCGTTACGCTCCCTCCACCAGCCACACGAATCGACCTCATTTCAGTTCTGCACGATGCTTTAGAAAATTGGCCTCAGTGCTTGTGGGACTCCCTGCAGTAAACAAGCCCTGTCATTTCTGCTGTCTCTCCTTTTTTTGTGTTTTTTTTTTTTTTTTTTTTACACAGACAAACCCTTTCAAATCAACCTGCTGTACTCGTAACGTTTCCAGTTGTATCATTTTGCAAGATGTGTTCTTCAGTTTTAACAATTGCCACATTTTTATTTAGTTAATCAAAACAGCCCATTAATTAACTTGTGAGGGTACTCCTTTGTGAACGAATGTGATGCGCGGTTTCAGATTACGATTTGGTGAAGATCAGTTAATAATACGTTTACAAAGTTACACATGATATAATCCTCAGCTTTGCTAACCCTCAGCTTGGTTCGTGCTCTGTGATAATCAGCAATACAACAGTGAGCTTCAACAGCCAGTTTATTTTATTGGGGTTTCTTGCATAAACACAAACTAAAAATTATTTTATAACCCAATCCATAAAATATTTACATACAGATTAACACTCATCAAATTCTGTTATTAAATATATTAAGCTCTGTACATAGCTCTCCCCTTCCACGAAGGTAATATTCTGGTGTTCATATTGCAGTGCATCTCAGGTCATTACATTTTATAGCACTTTTTTTTAATGGATTTCCTGATAAAGGTTTTCATAAATCACATGGCTCTGCCCCGTACTGTAGTTATAAGTTCCTCCTTGCTTAAACATATTTAATCATAGATGAAAATGCCCGGTGCCCAATTTTATTTGGTTGCTGAGCACAGATACCTAGCTTCATAGACCTGTTGCTGGAAGATGGAATTGAAAGGGGAAGGGATGGGTAGAGAAGTTGCATGCAACATAGAGGAAAGAACAACCTTGGCTGACAGAGAATAAAAGCATTTTGTAAGGGTTTCAGTGTTAATACCCAACCAAGACATTTCCATTGCCAGCCCTGTGGCATGCTGGAAAAGGACAACACTGTAGATGCTATACACAATGGGCCATTGCATTTGACAGCAGTCATGAGTACACTAGAATAATTAGTTCTCTGAATAGTTATGGGATTTTCATCACTGCAATCGCGATTTATTATTATCATACTGTAGTTTGTGGCTCTGTGGCTTATTACTTATTTAATACTGAAGGGAACCGTCTCCTTACTCGTGTCATCGTCATGCAGTATGAGCATTCGTGGAGACAGAGAGAAGCAAGTGCATTGGAAAAGGCAAATGTTTCCTAGAAGAATGTAACTAACAAGAAACTAATCGGAACAATACGTGAACTGGTCCTTCTTGAAACTACCAGCGAGCTTGCTGGTCTTACGACACTGTTGGTTCAGTTCCATCTCAGAACAGTTATTCATCCCTTAAGCATTGATTTATTTTCATGTTGTATTCCAACTGGAAATAAGACTCCCATTGCATAGCCATTCCTGGTTTTTACTAGGAGTTTAATAAGACGTAAAACCTGGGTGATGCTGCTATGCAACAGGGGTCTTATTTCCATCCCTATGAAGTGAATTGCAGCCCCATCTCTGTGTTCTGGGTTTCATGAGAACTGCTTGAGAGTGTGATAGAGAAGCAGCTGTTGTGTGTGTGTGTGTGTGTTATGAAGTACGCAGGCAGTTAGTTAACAAGGGCTTGTGCAATTGCAGTATTCACTGGAGTTCCATTAGCTGAGGAACTAATGACAGTAATTGAGTTGGAAGTTGTTATTTAATTAACAAAATAAGCACGGGCAGGCGTAAATAAAGGTTGTGGGACCAGAGAAACCGTAGATAGATGTTCAAATTTAAATTAATTGTCTAAAAAACACACTGCAAAACAGGTGTATCCCGGACACAAAGACATGTTACAGGGAAGTGCCAGTTGAGACGACAGCATCTCCTTCAGAGCAGTGTGATGCTACCCGGCACGCTGCCAGCTGTCTTCAGTCACCCCTGCGATCAGTTCTTCATCTCTCTTGCTATCTCCTGAATAAATTTAATCAGGAAACCGAAATTAGTATTCCAGACTTCCTGCGAACAGCAGGCTAGAGAATTACACAAGAGACTCCCGGGACCCAGGCACACATCAATAAACCTGCACAGAATGTGATTTTCAATTACTTAATCAGATTGGGATCTGTTCTTGTTGCATTTCAGAAAAAAACTCTATCATAAAAAAAATATTTCTTGAGTTCAAATCAAGTGATTGCAAAAGTGAATAGCATTAGGGGGGGATATACAATGTAGGCTGTGATTTGAAGGATTACGGAAGAAAGAAACTCATGAATTTTAATTTCAACTGCATTTGTGTTTTCGTGTGGAGAGGCTGATTGTCTATGGGAGAGTCTGCAGCTTGAATTTAATTTCCCTGTTGCAGAGTCCGGAGTACCTTATTGGCACTGTCGGTCAGGAAGCTGTGGTGTCAAGAGCCAAACAGTGCCCGTTTTAATGCCAGGGCTGTGCATGTTACATTGTTTTCATACCTGTTTTCTAGTTCAAGTGTTTAAATTATAAACATTTGAATGTTTAAACCTTTGTAAAAGTTTACCATAGTAAAAGCATAGCAAAGTGTAATAAAGCATAGGCATTGTAAAGAATAGTGAGGTATGGTAAAGCATATTAATAAACATGGCAAACCAGGGTAAACTATACTGAGCATCAAAAAAAAAAAAAGATCACTATTATAACATTTATTTTCGAAAAGAATAAGATATATAAAAGATGAGTATTGACGAAACGTTTTTGGTTTCTTTATAATCACTTAATCTTGACCATGACACGCTTTAAGTGCATATGCTCCAGTCATAGTCACTCATCACCTAGTTAGTGAGACAGTTGATTGGACACTGGATATGGAGTCATTTCAGCTGTTGAATATCAAGCTTGAATAAAAGCAATAAAGAAAATCACAGAAAAAAAAACAATATGCCTCGTCTGTCAAGAGAGCAGCATCTTAGTGCAATCGGCATGTTGGAGACTGGACTAGGGCAACGTACTGTGGCTCGCCATCTTGGGTGCTCACAGTCAGCAATTTCAAACCTGCCGAGACGGTATAACCAGACACGCTCTATCAATGATAGGCCACCAACTGGGAGACGTGGCTTCTAGGGCTCGGAGACCACTGAACAGGCTTGTCCAGGCACTACAAGAGGAATGGGCCAGGATTCCACAAGACAACATGTGAAACCTGGTGCACAGCATGCATCGCAGATGTACTGCTTGTATTGCTTCCAACGCTGGCCACACGTGCTACTAGCCTGTGACTTTCACAGTATCCCCCGTCCTCTCATAACTTCAGACAATAAAAAGTCAATGCACCTGCTCTAAAACAGAGTTTGTCATTTTTCGGTAACATTTAGTGAATTTCATCTAAATATAAGTGAAAAGTTTCTTTTGATGCTCATATGTTAAATGCACAGTATAACCGTGGGAAAAGCATGGGAAAACTGCAAGAATACCCTGGAAAAGTTGCATCAAGGGAAAGTTTTTAAACTGTTTTGACCATTATAAAAGTGAACTTCTATGCAAATACAAAATTAGCACCCCTCCTATTGAAGTTTGAATCTCAAGTAAATTCAAACACAAACAAAACTACTATGTTGACTAAAAAAAAAAAAAAAAAAAAAGAAAAAAAAAAAAAATCTTATTAACAGTAATTTGCATCTCTCTAGTGATTTTTAAATGTCAAAGATATGAACCGCAATCAAAAAACCCTGGAGTCTGAAATTCCATTATGATTCTGCAATGGTCAAGCATGATGTGTGTAGCTTTTTTGTTACTAGGAGGGAGGGGATCCCCAGATAACACTAAAGACATTTGATGGGAAACAAATAATGT
This sequence comes from Polyodon spathula, assembly GCF_017654505.1. Classification (NCBI taxonomy): domain Eukaryota; kingdom Metazoa; phylum Chordata; class Actinopteri; order Acipenseriformes; family Polyodontidae; genus Polyodon; species Polyodon spathula. The sequence goes on from NC_054559.1 coordinate 17,346,728, forward strand.
TTTCCACTGACAAAGTGACTCGATAAAGCTAATTGTTGCCTTGGATACGACAAGCTGCCTTTTCTAGTCTCGGGGGGGGGGGGGGGGGGGATTGAGAAAGAGCAAGAGAGAGGGAGGAAGGGAGGGAGGGGGAGTTGTCAGGCTCTCTCTTGGAGCTTTTCTTAATTCCCCTGGCTCTGTTGCAATGAATGCAGACAAGCTTTCAAGGGCAGAACGGTGAGCGAAGAGGTCAGGCGAGTTCTACAAGTGCTACAGGAGATATAAATAATTAGAGGAGAGACGCCATCTAATGTACCTTCCGAAGTTCAGTGCAGGACGGGATTGATCAATAGCTCAATAGAGGTGGGCGGACCGTGGCAGGACGGAGAGGGGGAGAAAGCTACAATGTGGAATACGGGGTCATTGGGAGACGTGTGCCCCCTGGGGTCCATGAGATGAGGGGCACAGTGATCGCAGTACTCAAGGGCACAGTTTTAAAGCTTGGTATTAAGTCGTTAAATTGCTCAGGATCTGAATAGAGGCTTCTTTGCTTCAGTTATTTAGGGTGCGCTGGTTGTTGGAACACCTACCCGAAGAAAGACCCATTGCTGTGCCCCCCTGTGCTGGGTCTGCAGCTTGTCATCTTTCTATCCTCTGGACTGTAGAGATCTACAGATGAACTCTCACCTATCAGACAGGGGCATTATATTCATATGTATTTATGTTGAGAACGCAGCCTCCTGGTTACTCCATAGCGATCGGATGTTTTCTGTGCTTCTCTCTGTGGAATAAAGTTGTTCTGCTGATGATGTGTTTTGCCAAGCACATAAATCACTGTGATTAATGACCAAGTGCTTTAGAACCGCCAACCCTTTATTTCTATAGCTTTGGAATTCTTCTTAATTATTATGATTGTTATTGTTATTCCTGTTAGTGCTGTTACCACTACTGTGGGGTTTTTTTTGTCATTTTTTAGTTTTAATGGTGTGTGATTGGTGGAAAATGACAGGCCTTCATCACCAACTTGTGTAGTGAGGTCATTGAGGTAGCGACTATGACTATTACATATTAAATCACCTGGATACAGTGCCCAAGCTTCTCCTATAAAAACCAAAGAACCGTTCATGCGATCGAGTTGAAACTTTGCACAGCGCTTTAATTATTTGGTTAGCTGCTTCTAAATAGTTGGTTGATAAACTGGAGAAAAACACAATACATTTTTTTATTATTTTTTTTTATACGAAGAGTTCTTTGCATGCCCGACATTAAATAGTCACACTATTCATGTCACATTAGTTCTTAGTTTTCCACGGTACATGGTTGCTGTTGTTATTCAGCTGTTTGACACTTAATAGATCTTTTTTTTTTGTTTGTTTTCGTCTCCCTGGCTGAAGAGCAACATCCAGTTTCTGAGTTTGCAGATCAGCCACGATGCCAGCGAGTAAGTACCCTTTGGTTTTTAAAGTACCCCCCCCCCCCCCCCCCCCCCCCCCCCCCCCACCTTTACCCCAAACCCACATCCAGCCCACCCAGTACTTTAACCACTGAACCACTGTCCTTCTCTTTATCTGCAGCAGCTCCATCTAGATGTGGTTGAGAATCCTTGAGTGGCAAAAATAGTTAATAGAAAAAACACTAAGCAACTGCATGTCTCTTGGGATTATTATTTTTTTTAGTGCAGAATGTCAATTACTTTCATGTCAATCAATAGTAGCGACACAAGGCTAGAGTTATTTCATTCGGTTCCCTGTGCTTATGATTACAAAGCCAAAGTGCACCCGATGGAATGTGTTTCCTTTTAATTCATAAACCCTATATAAAGAACCCTTGACACTGCAAATTAATGAATGAATGGAATGAAATGAGTCAGTCAGTCTGTTCAGCAGCCAATCCCGTTCATTGCCTGACTTGAGCCATGGTGTGTGGAGGCAGATGCTTTGTTAATCACAGCTGTGTCAGCCCACTGACAATTCTGTGTGGCACTTGTGGGTTTTTAAATGCCATCTGAGAATGTTCTGCATTTCATCATGTTGCTTGAAAGGGCTGAGAGAACGGTCGCTGCGTAATTGGGTGTTTGTTGTGACCTTCCCGTGTGAAAGAAATGCTGCAGAGTGAGGCGGTGTGAGCATGCCTGTCCTTCTGCAGGCTTCTGTCCAACAGTTCAGACTCTCGGTTCTTTCTGCATATAAATGCTTTGCTTGATAACCCTCATGGCTGGTTTTACAGTCCTTGATTAGCATTAATCCTGGACCGCCCAAGTAAGGTAATCCTCAAGATTTAGTGCTTTAACAGGGTCTGTGCAAGCAGTCACCAGTTAAATAGCTAGAATTATTTCCCATAACTAAATTAATCTCAGGTGGTAATTTTTTTAAAAATTTTTTTCTAATTTTCGAAGCGTGTAGAATAGTTGCAAGATGTTTTTTTAGGGCCCCCTCAGTAATCCCAATTTCAAGTGAGGCGTGAGGCTGTGGTTGATTTTAGCACAGTGATGATTACCGTGATTTGAAAACCACCAGTCTACTACAGAGAAGCAGCGTGAGGCCATTCCACTTCACAACCTCCCTGCCTCTCTGCATCATGCCTGCCTGTCTACCTGCCCACCCGCCTGCCCGCCCGCCTGTCTGCCCGCCTGCCTGCCTTCCTGCCTTCCTGCCCTTGCTTGTTAGAGAAGCTGACATCAGAAAAGCTCTGCACTAGCCACAAGCTCCCAGCGACCATGCAGGAGCAAGGGAGGTCGTGGCTTGCAGCAGTATTAGCCCATTAAAACTCACTTGTTTGGGATTGCACTGGCTGAAAGGAAAATCGAACGAGAGGGATAAAAATAAGCAAGCACCCGCTGACCGCTGCTTATGCTTTCTGCTCAAAAAACAATTAAACCGTTCAGGCATGCTACACTATATGCATGAAGTCTATTTATATGTATGGAGCCTGGCAGGCTGCAAGGGCACTCTATATCTATCCTTTGTGTTTTTTTGTTCTTTAATACCTCAGTGAGCCCCCTGTCTGTTGGCAGGTGTCCTGACACGGTGAAGCAGAAGAACGCCTTTCATCCGAATTTCATCCACTCCCTTGACTCCACACACATGATGCTGACAGCCTTGTACTGCTGCAGGTGAGCGAGCGAGGGAGAGAGAAAGGGGGCAAAGAGCAGAGCGTTGCTCAGGAAGCTGTGTAGCTCTCAGGAGACACGTCTCAAGCACGCATCTTATTGTTGCTCTCATCCGGGATCCAGTCTAGCCTTCCCCTTCCCTGTTAATTATATTGAGGTTCAGCGCACTCTCGCTGATCCAAAGCAGTCGGGGCCAGACCCTGGTGAGATCATTATGTTTGTTTCCCATGGTGAATGTCTAGCTAGAATAGTAAAGGGTAGTGAGAGCCTGATTAAGCACATTACTGGAGAGGTTTAGCAAAGCATAGTAAAAACCTACAGAATAACCTCTGAATAACACGAGGTGAATAATTGTAAAATTTCTGTCAAATCAACAGGATTATTGGTTTATATCCAAATGCAATCCGGAAGGTAAGTAGGAAGCTGGGGGCAGTAATAAAACATTTTGGACAGCATTTTGAATGACCCCACCCATGCCAAACTATTGTAAACACTCAGGGGGGAGCATAGCAAAGCTGTGAAATGACCAGGCAAATTTGCAACGGAGTAACAGACTCCTGGGATAAACACTTTGAAAATGTCTTCTTCCTTCCAGAGCTGGGTTAACGTTCGTCTCTGTTCATGACTGCTTTTGGACCCACACTGTCACGGTGGATGTGATGAATAAGGTAAAAACTCACGCCTGCACGCCCACACACACTGTTTGAACATTTTAATAAAACGCCAAACCTTCAGCGCTAAAATACAGCACTGTGCCATGGCTAGATAAGTCACTGCATGCGAGGATCTAACTCATTCCAAAAAAGGACTTCATGCCATTACTGTAGAGGCAAAGATGCATTGTGCAAGATTTTATCTGCTGGTAATCTGGGAGCCTTGTTTTGAGCAGTGCTTTGGATTCTTCAAAGCAGACGGTTCAAGTTTCATCAGAAAACTCAATTTCTCTCCTTCCCCCTGGGACTGCTCTTTCTGTGTGTGTTCATTGGATGGTAGCTGTGGTGTCCCCCTTTGTAGCCACAGCATGTTTAATGGCCCTGAAGCCTTCCCTGGAAACCAAGGTTTTTCTGTACACGTGCTACAGGCTGTTCTTGCCATATGCCGTCTTGTGAAACCATGTCAAGACAGTTCATTATTTATAGCCTGGAACAGCAGCGCTGACTCAGACGCCAGAAAAAAATTCTTACAAAAATCCTCAAAATGAAGCAAGCACAAAATTGAAGTTTGTAAAACCAAATGGTGTTTTCAAGCTGCTTCTGATAATCTCCAGACTTTTATTTGATCAGTACTGGTATTTGGCCTTCTAAAACCATTGTCATACTAAACGTTACACTGACTTCAAACTAACCTGGGCAGGTTACAGATCCAAAGACAGGCAAAGTGTGTAAATTTTTTTATTGTTTTAACGTAGCTCTGGCGGGTGTGATTATTGCTGGCTTGTGCAGTTTTAAACTAAGTGTGTGTTTGTGTCCCCCCTCCTCGGCAGGTTGGCAGAGAGCGGTTTGTGGCCCTGCACAAAGAGCCCATCCCTCCGGACCTCTCCAACTTCCTGCTGGATAAATACGGCACCAGCCTACCGTGAGTTTACTGTGTAACCACTATTACCAAATTTCATGAGACTTCGCAGGGACAGTCTGAAAAATCTGGACCTGGGGTTCTGAAAAATACACGTTGGGTATGGAAACAAGACTCCTGTTGCATAGCAGTTTGAACCATTCCTGGTTTTATCACATAAGCATTCATTTTAAATGTACATTAATGTTGTATTCAAACTGGATTCCAAATAGATGCAGGTGAATTCTGTGTGAATAAACTCTTCAGCGCATGTGGCTCAGATTTAGTAAAACACGCCTGAACTTGTTACCTATACACACTGTGGCTAATCAAGCTTGTAGTAAAACCTGGAATGGGTGAAACTGCTGTGAAATAGGAGTCTTATTTCCATCCGTGTTATTCCATGTACTGAGAATTGGGGATTAGCTAAGAGCTACAGTATTTCAGGATATAACTTACAAGAAGCATGTTGTCAGGCGATTTGTAGTCTTATTTTGGGCATGGAAATCTACACTTTGCCTTTAGTGTGGTGTTAATGTCCCTTTATGGTTCTGATGTGCCTTATTTACACTGTGAAATACCAGCATGTTTTTTTTGAGCTAAGGTTGTGACTGGAGCCAAGTTTTAAAAAAAAGAACTCTGTAGTGCACCAAAACACTAGTAATAATGCTGAAAGCACTGTGGCTCAGCTTTATACAGGTTCAAGCAACTGGAGTACGCTCGCTTGGTTTTACTGCACCAACACTGAATTCCCTGAAATGCATTTTATTACATTTTTTAGCTGAAAAGTGAATTGAAATGTCACTGTTTGAGTCTTCCCCTCTGGTTCAGCTTAGCTTTCAGCGCACCTCAGCACTCATTTGTCTGAGTTTTGTCAGCTCTGTTTACTGGCTGCAGTGGGGTTTCAGCTAGAAGCCAGTCAGAGCCTTGTGATTTGATTGGAAGGTGCAATAGGCTTCATGTAATACAGCTAATCATTATTATTATTATGCTTGTTTTTTTTTTTCTCTGCAGGGGAGTTTGTAGGAACAAGAAGTTTTTGGAGTACAGGAAGATATTGGAACTGCTGTCCAGAGTTCCCCAGACAGGTGAGTGCTAACGAGGCAATTAATCAGGTTCCTCGGAACAAATTAAGCATCCGTATGAAGGGACCTTGTATGAGTCTGCAAGCCCACGCGCTTGTCTTAATATTTGGTTCACAGCTCTATTTTTTATTTTCTTAGTATAACCGGTGTTGTATAATACAAATTAACCCTTTCACATTGTTTATAGCCTCTGGACTTCGATATAGGGTCCTTATAGTTGGCACACGGCTGTATTCTATGATTCTTACGGTTAAGTTTCATTACAGGTGGGGTCCTGTGAACAATAACCATTTCAGTGTCGTTCAGTTTTAACCTTTGATCCTATTTATGGCGTGAATTCTCTCTTTCAGACAGTGCCGTTACAAGCTGTGTTCTATGATTCTCTCAACAGACTTCCATTACCGCTACATTGTTTTTAACCTCTGGAGAGGTCAGTGATTCGGATCTTTTTCCATTGCAATTCATGTTTACAAACCATTCGAGCAGATATGACATACCTCTTAGGGTCACAAAGGCTCCAGTTTGGAGTCATAATCTGCGTGTTGCTGAAACCTGAGTTTCCAGATTATTCTGACAGGGATCCATCTCACAGGGCTCCTGTATAAGTGATCACAGTAATTCAACTCAAGTCGCAAGCACGTGTTCTCCTTATTGCTGCCAAACATTCGTTTACACTCGCGTGGGCAACACATTCATCTCCCTGGCAGTGCTGTATTAGCCACATTCCCATTGATTAAATGGAATCAGCAGCACTCCAATGCAATTCCAGAGCCTCTCTCCTGTAATTGAAACATGTACCTTTTCAAATCGGTCTTTACTGATTACAAGAAACACTGCCATTATTGTGACGGCTAATGTTCTGTGTGGGCCCCTCGTATTTGTATTATAATTATTAGTATTATTTGTATTATTACTAAGCAAGGATATAAATTAGACTCCCATTGCATAGTAGTTTTATCTAGTTTCCTGGTTCAATAACACACCTGAGCTTGTTACCTATAGACTGGGGCTAATCAAGGATGTAGTAAAACCAGGAATGGGTAAAAGTGCTATGCAGTAGGAGTCTCGTTTCCATCCCTGTACTTCTTTAAAGGTTAGTCTTGATTCTGACACACTATCGTCAGGCTAACAGGCAGTACAGTGAATGCAATATACACTGATGAAGACACTAGTCAAAATATTAGTCAGCTTGACCTCTTGTAAGTTTTGCTTTTGTAGTTTTTGATTGGGTCTGTTGAAGTTAATCCTTCAGCTCTCTGCTCCATGGCAGGGAAGATTGACTCTTCAGACCCGGGTTTTTGGGGGGCGTTTGCAGTGCTCTCTGGAAGCTCTAGATCTGCTTTTCCAATGTCTCGAGCACGGTTCCGAACACCAGTCTCTGAGCGCTGTGCTGTTCCAGTGGTCCCCTCCCCTCCCGCTGCAAGCATGTTCATTCAGCTATCAGTGTGGAAACTGGTTAGTTAAGAATCCAATCTAATCCACCTGAGCCTTCCAATCTAGAACAGCATAAAAATGATTCTGAATAAATCTTGGGTGGCATTGGTGCTGTTGGAAGGCATTCCTCAAGGTTGTTTGTCGCTCTTGTGTGGAGCCCTACTCCCCCAGGCAAGGAGTGAAGGGTTAATGCTAGTATAGGACATACAACATGTATTAAAAAATGAATAAATCCTGGCCTCTGCTGAAAAGGAAGTGACATTTTAGTTGATTTATATTTTTGCGGACCGAGAAATCCTGATTTAGCAAAGGGGGTCAACCAAAGGTGCTTGAACATCTGTCACTGGATCAGACAGGCGGCCGATTTTATTCAAGGCACCTCTTGACATTTACAGAAGCTCGTACTAAAACAAACGAAGTCGGCTCAGTTCAGACGATCGTAAAACACACGGAGTGCTCAGATTGCAAATTGCAGTTGTCACTCTGCCTGGCTCCCATCGAGGAGAATTGGAGCACTTGCAATTAAAGAAATGAGGCTGATGACTAATTTAAAGCACTAATTTATCACACAAGTGTTTGTTTTGCAGTGTTCTGTCTGTAGCCCTGGCGACCAGGAGTATATAGAGCGGAGGCTCTAATGCTAATGCTCTAATGCGCTCACATGTCTCGCTTTCAGTTTTTAGATACATTTTCATTATTGGGCTGGGTTCAGTTAACTATCCCAGGGATACGCACTGTGAAAGTAAATTAAATAAAAAGGAAAATGTAAAGCAGGCATAATTAAATGTCTTTAACCTGTTGCTTAATTGTTTTAGTGAATGAAATATCAGGCTTTCTCATTACAGCACAGGATAATATGAAAGGGCACTGTGTCTAGAGAACCAGGCGTACCATAGTATAAGAGATATGAATGTCCGTTGGTTCAAGTGTCATCAGCTAGATAGTGGTGCTCTGCTCTGAGCACAGTTTCTCGTTTATGAGAAGCAAATGATGCATGACGCGCCCTGCTTACCTAATTCTTTCCTGACTCCCCCTCCCTCCCTTTCCTTCCTCCCTCTCTCTCTCTCTCTCTCTCTCTCTCTCTCTCTCTCTCTCTCTCTCTCTCTCTCTCTCTCTCTCTCTCAGGTGATTTTGATCTGCAGATGTTGAAGGAATCTACATATTTTTGCAGCTGAGCACCTACAGACGTTGAGAATCGCTAATCAAGGACACAGACTGAGCCAGCATGCAGCTGCCCTACCTTGACACCCCTACCCCCAAGAAAAGAAAGAAAATTGCCCTATTGTTTAATTTTGTTTCCACTAAGACTCGATTTTCAATGAGAAGAGAACGTAAGCCATTGATTGCACCTGGAGTAACCGGGGAGAGGGGGAAACTGGTATTTTAAACCAGAAAGCACCGCTGGTCCAGTAAAGGGTGTGGACTGGGTGCCTGAGGTTGCAGCTTCTGGGCGTGCAACCAGCCTTGCGATGGAATCTTAATCCTTCGATTCTGTCGAAAAAGACCTACTGCCTGCAGTGTGCAAGTTTACTGGATAAAGAACTGAGACCAGCCTATTTTCTGTGATGCCAAAAAGCAAAGCAAATAAATACTGGTACTTCTGTATGGGACAGAGAAAACACACACACACCCATAGAGCTTTCTATTAAAATTAAGTTTTTGACCTGTGATTGTGAAGAGTTGCTGTTAAGACGCAATGACCCATTCCTTTTCCCTACTGCTTAAGACACTTGAAGACTTTGTAAAAAACTGTACCTTGCTTACACTGATCATGTTTTTGACCATCTTCAGATGGGGTTGTTTTGTTAATCCTGACGTGCAAGACCATCATTTCATCAGGGCTATTTTAATGAGGGTGCTTTCATTTCCATGTTTATTGCTTTTGTATCTTTCTCTGTATATAATTACCATCCTGTGACTTGAGCCAGCTGGGTGCGCTACAGCTTGCCTAGAAGACAGTAGCAGAAACATGTTTTCAATAAATAAATAAATGAATAAATCAATGACTTAATAACTAATGAAACAACAGTACAAAGTGGTTTGACTGATAACTACACCTTGTTATTCATTAGAAGTTGCTCAGCAGGGACAGGAATGGAAGGCTGTGTTCGTATTTCTTGGAGAATTTTTCAGACATCGTGATTCAAGTATTTGATTTGTTAGACTAACTTGTCAGTGGCTATCACAGCGGACCATTAGGGTACTGCATATACATCTCCAGAAGAAAAACATGAACTGTTATTTTCGACTATTTGTCACATAGGCTAGTAATCGCTGTAGAGGGAAAATGTTACCTATGCTGTGAGTGGGTCATATGATGAATGTTTATATTGAAATAATTAGGGAATAAATGACTCGTAGCGGTTTTACTGTATTTTAACCAGACTCGTATATCTTCTTCATGGGTGACAAGTGATGTTTTCTTTAAATAAAAAAATAAATAAATAAAACTAGAAGGTGTTTGTACAGCAGATCCTGTCAATGTGCGTTTGCTGGATTGGGAGGGGGGCCTTCTCAAAGGACTTGTCCCAGGCCTCAAAATTCTTGTCTGCTGCTCTGCCAGGAAGGGATCAAACAGCAATTACATGCATTAGCTGGCTGGCTTTTGAGTGCAGATAGAGAAGTACGATGGAACGTCATTTACACCTTGTTACCTGTGGGCAGCAATCGTGTTTTGAGGAAATACACTCTTGAGGTGAAACTCCAGTGCAAGAACGAGCAATCTTACATGTTTCCAATGATGCACAACACTGCATAGCATTGATCAACTGATACTGCACAGCACTAGATAGCATTGATCTGCTATACAAAATATACTATGGTGGCAGAGTAACCTGCCAGAGCACAGTAACTGAACTGCAAAATTGACGTGCCCAGATCACTATGCAAACAACCAATTATAATCTGAACCATTTACACTGTAAAGCTTTAATTAGGATATGGTTCAGTTTAAATTTTCTGTAAATGTCAGTTTAGGAAAATCATAATCTTTGGGACCTACGAGTAAAGTATCAGCATTCAAATACATGCAGTCACCTGTTCGGTGTGAGCACCAGCAGATCACTGTTTAATGAAGAGGCAGAACATCTTCCTCTGTCTGTTAGTACCAGCTTGACTATTTAATCCAATCCCTTCGGTTTGTAATGCTGGGTGTGGCTCTCTGCATTGCTATCTTGTGCAGTGATCCCCATGATAATTACAGTTAATGTTACACCTAAGCTCCCAGTGTTACTTCTCAAGAAGAAACACAGCAACTCAATCGGACTGGGCTGGCGATTGATGTGCTTTGGCAGTAGAGCTTTGTGTAGAGAAGCTTAACATTGTACTTATGTGCCTGGCTGTACTGCCAGAAAAAAAAAAAAAAAAAATCATTCATAAGCTTGTCATGCATGCATGAGATATTGATTGAAATGCTAGTTTGGCTCATTCAAGATTTACAGACCACCTGTACTGAGGCTAACCCTATTACAGATGTCTTTTATGCTCTACTGTATTTGACAACCCATGGCAAGGAATGCTGGACATTTTGGCTGAATTACAGGTGCGCAGCAAAATTCAGGCGAATATAGGGTTCTATGTATTTATTTTAGTTCTCGATTTGGGTTTTTTAATGCTGGAGATTGGATCACAAATGCTAATCGTAGTTCCGAGGAAGGCAGACCAGGAAGAGCTGTTTAACCCTTTTAAGGGATAAGCTTTTTTGACCTTAACAACCCCCCTTTTACCTCTAACCAGTTTGTGCATTGCTATTTGTACAGACTCAGCAATCTATAAAAGCCTTCTTCATTGGTTTCTTGTGTAACAGTGTTTTGTGATACGCTGCCATTACGGACTGCTGAAAATCACGAATTCAGACGAGCTCAGTTCTTTTGCGATGTGGTCAAGACTCTCGCTTGCAATGCACGGGGTCACCAGTTCGCACCCAGCCTCCTCCCTGTTGCACCTCTTGAGAATTTGTTTTAGACAAAAAGAGCACTGTTGGTTTTTACAGCTGTTTTTGAAAAAAAAAAAAAAAACTACAAGAAAATTTCACTTGCATGCAGATCAATGAGGTCACAACGAAGGCAGAAACTTGACATTCTGTCTGGATACGAGCAACTTCCAAAAGCTTTTCCTTTTGTGGGTGGGACTCCTGACGCAGTAGGAAACCTGTTGGTTTACTTATGAGGGTAATATCACCCCCTTTGAATAAGATGCTGAGTCATAGAACACTTAAAGTGGTAGCAATCAAGCAATTTGTACTTGTCTGGGGTCTAGGTGATAAGTGTGTCGCATTAAAGGTTGTAAGCAGGACCCTAATGTTTGAGAGAGGAACCCATTTGAGTTAAGTAAAACACTTGCACATAAAAACTGTAGCAAATAGAGCAGGGTGCCTGTTGTGCATGCCTTGCTCTGAATAAATACAAGCGTGAATATTGATCCGAGCCGCTCGCCCTTCTGAAGTATTGGGATTTGCAGTAGGGCCGTTGTCAATTGTCTTCGAGGGCTTTTGCATTGATAACCGCCTGTTGATTCGAGATCATTACGGCTTGGAAAGCTGCCCGCATCACATGGTCACTCTGAAAGTAACTTCATGATTGATAGCAAAATGCACAGCCCGTGGGGGCTTGTAATGTGTTCAAAGGTGTGACTGACAACAAAACAACAGGTGTGCAGTATATATCTTTCAGTATGTCTTCGATCCTCTGTTTAAGAAAGCCAACACCGGTAACTGGGCTTTTAACACCACAGCCTGTTCATGGCATTTAGAAGTTTACAAAAATAATAATAATGTAGTCTAGCCATCAACGCATGGTTATAGCCCCACAGTATACCATATTACTTCCTGGGAGTCTTGTGAACAGAGTAGCGTCAGTCTCTGGTGCATCTTGACTTGGGGGGGGGGGTGTCGGACCACATTCTGTAGTTGCACAGTGTGCCTCTGAAACAATGCTCCTACTTCTAGGATGTGATGAAAGCTCCTGCATGGGTTGAGCTCCCTAGAGCCACTGAGCTGCCAATCAATCATGAAAGCAGACTGCCACACGGAAGAGGCCCCTGGCTGGAGGGTTCAATTTCCTGGATAATAAGGCATTGCAATACTGCTGAGGGCCTGTGGTAAAAAGAGACAAGCAAAACTGAAAAAATAAAAATGGAATAGAATAGAATTCCCTGCAGTCAACTGGATCTGAATATGTTAATGTTCATTTTCAAATGTTCTGCGCACCCCTAATGATCAGTATGCAAAGCTGCGTAGGTGCTGCTTGGCACACTCCTCCCATAAGTTGGAACACTATTTGAATTAGCACATAAGTTCAGTGAATTTGTGCAGATATAGCAACACTAAAAGCATGCTAAATAAAGTAAGCTTACGTTCCTTTTGCATTCTGCTGCTTCTTTGTTTTTGGGTTAAGTATACCTGTAATTGAAACCCTTTGACACAAATCAAGAGCCTGACAATGACATTGTGAGAAGCAGGTGGAGTCAACAGAGTTGAAAGGTCACAACATCACATGACCTCAAAAGACCAGGAAGCACAGTCCAGGTTAGCTGCAGTACCCTCGGAAGCCTGTGGGTGTTGCTGGTTGATGGGGAGTCAAACTGCCGTGCTGCTGGAGATGTCCTTGAGCTGACCTTGTGTCTCACGCACAGGCACTTTGTCACAGATGCAGCAGGGCGTCTGTCTGCATAGAAACCAGCACTTTGAATAGGGATGTGTGTGTGTGTGTGTGTGTGCGTCTGAGGGCGTTCTGAGTATGTGAGCTGCATGCACGGACTATACATTCCTGCTCATGCCTCCAAATACTATCATATTGTATTTGTAAACTGATGTTCCCTTTAATTAAGAAAATGTAAAACACATGTGTTTATGATTATGTTAAGCAGTAAACATCTGTAAAATCTACTCTATGTTTTATATATGGATGTGTTCTTGCAATTCTACATGCGTTTCTATTTATACTGTGAGTGCCTTATGCTCTATTGTCTCTAGCTACAGGGCACATAGAACATTAGTCCGTCACAGCCCTAATGTCACTATAATCTCCAACTGTTCACCATGCTGCAGCTTAGCAATCAAGTTTCATTGAAGCATCACTTTGTAAATATATAAGAAACCTTACCTTCTTTAAGTCCTCTCTCCATGTGACTGTAAAATAGCCCACTGGCTGTTAACCAACTAGCACAAGACCTAGCAGTTATTAAACCTCTTGCATCACTATTTGTATTGAATAAAAAGATGAAGGACACAGATTAATATGCCAATGTTGTCATGTTTTATTGCACAATGATTAGTGCATGTCTTTCTGAAGGGGCTTGATGCCATTATCACCATACATTTTATAATTGCATTTAATTCATCAGAAGTAGTTGACCTACCAAATGGTGCAATTATACCAGACATCAGTGCAGCTATTGAACCTCTGTGACAGGATTTTGTTAAGATTTCGACCAGGTCTGTAGTACACACACCTCTTTAAGTGGGGCACAGGAAAAGGAGCTTGAGTGTTGAAGCGCCAGACCTGGGTTCAAGAGGATGTGGGTTCAAGTAGCTCAGTGTCGTTAAGGGTACTGTGCTGTGCTTAAAGAGCGGGGGTGGGGGCGTGAGCACATTACAGAACAAAATCCAAACTTGCCTGACTGTACAATTTAATAGTTTCATATTGCAGATCACAGGCATTACTATTTCAGCATTTGTATCTGAGTTTTGTTTTCTAGGATTGACCGAACACAGCAGGAAAGGCAAAGGCAAAGGCACAGGAAAACAACACGAGGAACAGACGTCAATGACACAAACAAGCACAATGGACACATTCAATTATTGCAACAGAGAAACAGGATTCCAAGTGCAAGCAACAAATGCCAGATTCAATTAGAAAAGCCTTTTGTCAGAAAAACTGTCTTTTTTTTTTAACGGTTTGCAAAACCTACTCTGTATTCTGTTATATAGCGTTTCCTAAACTTGAGAAATTTGACGTTCTTTAGGTAAGATGCTGACAGTTAGGACCTTTATAAGCAATACTAGAAAACAAACTCTTTCCACACCAGAATCTAGAATGCATGGTGTGATAATGGAGGCTGTTGGCACTACAGCCCATAAGATACTACAAAACTGCTGAGAATGTTCTAAGGCTACAGGTGCAGACCTCTCTAATACAGTAACAGCTTGCCTTTCCCTAAAGGTACTGTGCTTGGTCTTTAACACACACAGTGTCCCAGACCTAGATGTGCGTCCCCCGTGCAACCAGTAATTGGACCGGACTCATTGGCATGCCCTTTGCACTGCACTGATATCTATAGGTACTGCACATGCAATGTGTGACAACAGGCGTGTCGTGTCTGTACACCATATAGATTTGCACCACAATATAAATATAATGCTACCCCAGCCACACTGTGCATTTACGATGCGCAATGTGAGGTACACTTTGCAAAAGGCATCCTGGAGACATGGGGCTCTGGTACACACAGAGCATTAGTCTTAGCCCCTCGGCCCTGGAGCCAGGAGAACAAAGAGTTAAGCTGCCATTGAACAGGAAGTTCTGCATAACAAAAAAACTACAATATAACCATCCTGAACCCTGTAGCTGAACTCCGTACACCCCGGCAGGAACTCTTCATACACGGGACACCTCGGCAGTCGGATCTGTGTCTTTTAACAGCTGGCATCCTTAACTGCCAGCCTCATCTTCTGCTAGATTTGAACTATGCAGATGGAAAGCACCGCCAGCAGGTGAGGTCAGAACTGTAAACGGAGCTGTGTCTCTGGAGGACACCGGCTACTGCTGCACTGGGGTCCATGAAGATAAAAGTGAAGGAATGACCCTTCTGGGGACTCTTCCAACACAAGCCCTGGTTTCTGTTGGTGCAGACCTTGGCATTTTAGTAAGAGTTTCTGCTGCGGTTTTCATAAACCATTGCAGTATGGGTGCCATATCGAATGCCCGTGACGTACAGCTCACAGCAGGGCATTGTTTACTGTAGCTGTAAAACATCTGAATGTTATTTGCATGGTGACTCATAGCATGTCTTTGTACTACATCAGAGTGATGTGTTTAAAATTCATCAGTTCTGTATGAATCATTTTGAATGCAATATTTATAATAATAATACTAATAATAACAATACTGTAATAGAAACGCATACGCTTGAAAATTTTGTTAACTAACAATGCAGTAAACTTTGCTATGAGCAAAAGCTTCGTACATCTAGAGACTGCAGTACTATGTAGACCAGTGTTTCCCAATCCTGGTTCTGGAGTGTCTGCTGGTTTTCATTCCAACCGAGCTCTCAATTACTTAACTAGACCCTTCATTGAACTGATAATTTGCTTAATTTTGCATTTTTACTTGTTTTCAGCTCTTAAAGAGTTGCAGTTCAAGTTACTTATCAAATGTTATAGTTAACTTGGAATCTGCGACTGTTTAAGAGCTGAAAACAAGTAAAAAGGGTCTAATTAAGCAAATGATGAGTTCTATCAAGGGTCTAGTTAAGTAGTTGAGAGCTCAGTTGGAATGAAAACCAGCAGACACAGGGGCTCCCTGGGACCGGGATTAGAAGCCCTGTTGTATACTGAAAAAAATGCAGTGTCAATGAATCAAACTGTTGGAATTATAGGTCACAATTTCAGAGGGTAGTAATTTAAAATCTGCTGGAGAGGGAGAGAGTCTTATGCAAGGACAAAAGCAAAGTTTTCCCTTGGGAACAGACTGGAGAGAAATGTGGACACCCTTTGCACAGTGCAGCTAGAATAATAGCCTACAAAATGTCGGGTCGACCAGGTGTGCTTGCACTGGGGTCTTCCATTATGCTTCCTGGAAACACATTATCAAGGGTTAGACATTTTGGGCTTGAGCAAGATTCTGATATTTTTTGTTGTTTAATACAGCCATAGTTTTGCACGGCCAAAACATGCACCAGCAGAAAGTAATCAGGATTGGGATGTTGTGTTAGAGTAGCAGAGCTACCCTAGGTGGGGCTATTGATTTTGAGACAAAGAAAAACAGCAAGCACCCTTCTTCATATAATACAATGGGGTTGGACATGTATATGACATAGATGGTCCCTTTTTTGTGCACAAGCAGCCATGTTGGTGAAGGAGCAATCCACTTGCACTCAATTGACTCACAATCCTGGGTTGACTACTAAGAACAGGCCGCCTCCTATGCCTGCCCACTGATGGGCTGTCACAGATTCTGATTGGGGCTGATTTTGACAGACAGAAGCAGATGCCAAGACTGGGAATTCAGCAACTCAAGTGCAATTTGAAAACTTCAAAGTTCAGTTTCACATAACAGTTTTGCATCCCACTTTCTGCAGATAATGGAAACGCAAATCACTCTGGGTCACTTTTGAATGGACGCCGGTAAGAAATGGGAAAGAAGTGGGGTATGAAAGCATAGCCAGAGCTGGCACACTTCACACATACACACACACACACACAGCAAACATCATTTATCAATTAACATTCTTTCCCTTTTTAAAGATTTTAATTTACAGTGCACTTGATCTTCTGTTTGCTGTTGTCCAACATCATTTACATACATTCAACATGATACAGATACTGAGATTATGGCTGCAATAATTATTATAAGAAGTCATTCTGGTCTTCTTTTGTTTCTTTAACCAGATTACCAGATAATATAATTAGTTAGCGTAACATAAGAAAAGTCCCATCAAAATACAACAACATTTGCACCAGAGGGTCAAGAACATGGATACCGTCCAAATACTACTCAGAAGGCTTGCTGCAAGTTCTAAAGTAATGTTGCTTTAGAAGGCGATTGTCCACAAATTATTTTAGCTTTTTTCTTAGTAAATAAAAAAATCTGGTTTCCAAACTTAGGTTAGGCGGCCACACATTTCAATGCACATTTGTCCATTTAAAATAAGTGAAAACAGCGGCTCAACAGACCAGCGTTGCACTGGTGGCATTACAGAAGTCCATATCAATCCCATTAGAGCAACAGTCACCTCACCAGAGATGCAATGCATCCTCTACTAGCACTTGGAACCACAATGCATAATGCCAAGCAACGAGAATTGTTAACATTTAAAAAAAAATTCAGCAATTGCTTGAAAATGACTACTAAAATAGCAATTGAGGAATACAAAAATAAAATGCTGATGCATATTTAACTCTGCAACTAATTCTTGTTATGTGACACTATGTCTAGTCTGTGAGTATAGCGTGTTACAATACATGGTGTTCTTAACGCATGCTGATCTTTGCAGCCCACATGATTGCATCTTCATACTGTGATACTGTGTATGAGAGCTCTGCTTTTCATGTAGTGCACTCAGCGATGTATTAATGTTTCTCTGCGTACAGTCATGACGGTCTTCTGAACGGAAGCAATGTTTAATCAGACAGACATCAATGCATGTTAATTATACTTTCCTACACCGCCTTCCTGCCTTAAAGCGAACAGCTGTGAATATTTGATCTGGTATCTTGATAATGGCCATCACTGTTTTTGTTGTGATTCATTTATTTTTTACAGCATGCATACTTCTGGGATCGATTTTCCTTATGCAGTAAATCCTTATGCCTGCATCCTTACTGCGGCTTTTTAAAAAGACATTGAATAATGAAAGCTGTGACGTCTCTGAGTGTGTGTTGTACACGGGACTCACTTTAAGAGTTTATTAATAAGAAAGGTGTGTCTCTTAATCAAATAGCCAGACAACGTGTACTGTAACTGGCTAAATAAACTGACCACTGCTTGCAGGTTTTGTTGAGTTTCACAGCTAGACATTTAGGAAAATCATCACATCAATTATAATGCTGCATCGTGTAATGATATGGCAACTCTGAGCCCATTAAATTGAATGGAAAGGAAAAGGCTGCCCTTGATCCACCATACCTTGTGTATGCTGGGTAGAACTGGGTTCAATTGGAAATACTAGCCATACTACCTGGAACCCAACAGTACACTTTCCTTTACTAGGGCAGTTTCACACCTAACTGCGAAGGACATTAAAAGCCACTCCACTGAAGTGTCATTTTGGTACTGCCTGATCTTCAAGCCTTTGCCTTGGGAGTGACCTCAGAGCATATCAGTACTGAGGGAATGTGCTTTGAAATAATCACTCATCTCCTGTATTAATATTTGAATATTTCATTTACAGGCTTCAGTGGCATTCAATCTTCCTGACCCCCATTCCACTTGATGTCTTCCTCTTCTTAACCCATTTATTCTTAGCTGCTCTGAAAAATGTAAATGATGCTGTGCAAGCGCCAGTCCCCTAAACAAGTGACTTCCCTTGACTTGTGGTGCTAGATTAGCCTGAACAGGGATGCCAAGAATGCTCATATCATGCCCTGTGGGTTTCAGTTTTTTTTTTTTTTTTTTATTATTATTTAGAAATTTAACTGGAAATTACCTTCATTACACATTAAAGAAATAGAAAATAACTCTATTAATAATACCTTTTAAAAAGTTGTTAAAAAATATAGATATATATATGAACTGTGCTGGCTGCAGATTTGCTGTATTATATGGCACTCTCATGGACAGACTGATACATCTCACGATAATGATAATATTACTGATAGAGTTAAAAAAAAAAAGTTCAGTAACTTCACTGAACTCACTCGGGGCTACAGCGCCACAATCGTTTGATTGGCAGCTGCACTGGCCAGTTAGAGCTGCTACACAGCAGAACTACATTTCCCAGCATCCTCGGGGATAGTGATGTGTGATGCCCAGCAGGTGGCACTGTTGGTAGCATTTGCTCTTCTTCTCTCACGCAGGTGGAGCTAGCGGAGTCTACCAGGTGCGCTTGCATTAGGGTCTTGCATTATGCATGAGCTTCCCGGAAACAAATGAGCTCTTTGCTTGCAGGCACAGTAAAAAGCATCCCAGTCCTGTGGGTAATCAGGAATTAGAAAACGCACAGGAGCTTTGGAAGCTGGAGTGCTGGGTCTGGGTATGTGAAGGACAATCAATAACAAAGGGGACAGAATCGAGAATCGAGGATCACCTGGGTGCTGCTTAAAGGACACGCAGCTAAATAAACAAATTTAATTGCTTGGCTGCTGTGCCATGCGTCAGGCTTGTCTGTAATTCTGGGGTGTGAAAGAAACGTGCTTCTTGGAAAAGGATTTGATTTGTGTTAGTTACCACTGCCTAAACCTTCCAACCTATCCTTTTCACTCCTCTCTAGCTCATTGTGTAATTAAACTTACCATATTTTATTCATTTTGTTTCCCTTTTTACCCTTGCTCCTGGCTCTAGGAATGGTGTTATGAAGATATTTCTATCTGGCAGCTTTTATTTATATTTTACTGCACTGCTAATCTAACCTCTACTTTTTACACAGTACATTAGTAAATGTTTTCCCACACTGGGACACAAATGCAAAATAAATGAAATGCAATGAATACTGATAAACCATTTAGCAAAGGCAATGTGTCTGTCTTATTCACTTGTATAGAAGGAAGCGAGATTGGTCCAGATGACTGTATATGCAGATTGTACTGTACTAACACGCCACAAACAGGCCACTGTCATTGAATTTACATTTGGGAACATTCAGAAGTTCCTTTTAGAAAAAAAAACTAAATGTGTTTGCACTTCAACCAATGCCATAATAAATCCTCCTCACTGAGTCTTTTAAAACTCAAATTAATAAGAATGAAAAGCATATTTCTTCCCATCACGAAAGCCTGCGGTGGTACAGCGAGTCCTGGAGTCCAGCTTTGTTAAGTCAAGCGTGTGGCACAGTCTGGAATTGGAGTATTTGTCACTGCAGAGCTCACAGCGAACCTAATGAATAATACCTGGTATCTGATGAGCACACATATTGCAGGGATGAGGACAGCGCACATGATTTGTACAAGATCACGTCAAGGGGGGGGGGGGGGGGGGGGGGGGGGGGGGGGGGGGGGGGGGGGGGGGGGGGTGGGGGGGGGGGGTGGGGGGGGGGGGGGGGGGGGGGGTGGGGGGGGGGGGGGGGGGTTGTCTTTTTTCTTATTCGATTATTTTTTTTACTGCATTGCACTTGATAAACCAAGAGAGATGTTTTAAATTAAACTCTGTTGAAAACCGAGCGGTGCTATCTGAAAAACATAGCTGGTATTTGCAAGACAATGGAGGGTGATTTGTTTTTTTGTATTCATATTAAAGTTATTTGTTTAAAGATAGATATGGATATAGATCCACTTAG
Source organism: Polyodon spathula (assembly GCF_017654505.1). NCBI lineage: Eukaryota > Metazoa > Chordata > Actinopteri > Acipenseriformes > Polyodontidae > Polyodon > Polyodon spathula. Next base: position 17,367,035 of record NC_054559.1, read on the forward strand.
ATACAGCACTGCGTTTCCAGAGCCATCCATTCTAAGGGGGATGGGAACTGTATTCCTGTCTGAGAATTAGCTGGGTCAGAGGTAGGGATGTGTGGATACTTAAGAAGTAGCAAATAAATCTATTCGCTGATGTGTTGATTTCAAAACAAGAAATCCTGCCCTTCCCTCAACTTTACAATTGAGTACCAACCAATTGCAGCTAACTGTGTTTTAAAAGGCCATTGGAAGTTATTTTTCCTAATTTGCCGTAGAATTCATACAAATTCATACAGTGACACACACACCATTACTCATGTCAAACCCTGAGTCTGTATGAATGCACTAAAGACATGCCACAAATAGCAGTTAACTCCTTTTCATCAAACGCAAACCGCCTTGTTTTTTGCAGATAGCCCCTTCTGGTTTTCTGCAACCAAAAATAATCCTTTCTTCCATAATAAGGAAACCAAAAGATCTTCCACCCCCTTACACCATACCCTGATAAGCAACCTGAAACAGTGACTGCTCGTCTTTACGGTTTGCTCTGGGCAGTTATACAGTAGCTGTTGCCTGCAAAAACTGCTCTCCTGCAGATTCTTTAAACCTTAGGAATTAAACACATTTAAAAAGGAACGGCTCTGATGCTTTCAAGCGTATGGTCGCATCCTGAAAGAATTAGCCTGCTGGTAGCTCCATTGCTTCTAGCAGCACTTGATTGCTTAAGGGGTACGTTCCTGGCAGTATGAACAACTGGGCTTGGCATTGGCTGTAGTCAGTTAACAGTCCAGTAGCAGGTTGCCAAAGGGGTTAGGGGTTGCTACCTACAGTATGAATGAATGAAGAAAGAGCATAGGGTTGTTTCCTTTTTCTATTTTTTTTTCATTGAGCTCTAAACAGCAGCTTCTCTGGTCAGTTGGGAAGAGAACTCATTTAGAAACAGGTTTAAAAAGGCGTCAAGTGTTTAAACTCGACCCACCTGTGACAGGCTCCCATTGGACCGCCGTCGGTGATGGGTGTGGCCCGACCACTTCGGGAGGGGATGATTGGTAGAAACTGAGTCAATCTGTACTCTCCCTCTCTCTCAATTGGAGGATAGACCCCGGACTAGCGCTCCCAGGATGCAGCTGGTGGTTAAAACTGAGCAGCAAGCCAAAGTATTCTGCTGTCCCGAGACCCAATTCATTCAGCTAGCAGGGAAACCTTTAGTGTAAATGATCAGTTCATGCAAAAAAGTGGACTGAAAGTGGAGCAGCATTTATTTGGAATTAATTAGTGTCTCCATGCAGTCTGTTAATTTCACGAACTGAACCTTTTTGCCCCAAATTGTGAATTGAATCCCTATAGCCTAGCCATGCTTAGACCACAGAAGTGGAATGGTTTTGTGCATGTTTTTGGGGTTAATACGTTTCTAGGCAGATATAAATCCATGGCTAACAGCGATAGCCAATCAAAATACTTTAATCAGTTAGAAACAGTTCAGTTTCCTGTCGAATCTGAACCACCTTACCCCGGGGCCAACCAAACTGCACTCGGAACAGAGGTGAGGGATACAGATGCACAGGAACAAAGCCTCTCCTGGTTTTTGCTTTTGTTTCTCAAAGAGTTTCTATAACTGTATATACATATATTTATATTTAAATCAACAAGTCGCCTAACTATCACCTTGCTTTTATTTTTTTACTTAGATCACATGTTGCTCTCATAAAGCACCTACACTGATGCAGCACTTCTTGCTCTGAGAAAGCATTGCAGAGGCGAGTCCTTCAACCCTCACCTGTGTTTAGATTGCAGGATTTTATTTCTCGAGCAGGGGGATCGTTCACCCCAGGAACAAACAGCTTGGAGAAAAAAAAACCTGCTTGCAATGTTTTCAGTAGGTTGCCGATTTTATGCATTTATTTAAAGAGGTTACAGTATTTGCTTTCTGGCTTAATCGACAGTGGGGCTGTGGTACTAAAAAGTAGTCAAAACTTCTGACTAAGTGTCTTTCAGCCACTGCACTTAAAATTAATTCAATAGACCACATTCACATTAAATCCTTTCTTTTTTTTTGTGCCTTATTTCAATATTTAATTTCCATAATCGGATAACCTATTGTAAACTTGACAACCAGCTTTTTCTATTTGGAAAACCCAATGGAACCTTCCTGGTAAGAAGCCCCCCGGAGTTAAATCTCAGCTCCTGAAAAGGGTAGAGGAAGAAACACACGTACATGCGCACAGATGAACTAAGAATATGGCTTCTAAAGTCGATTGCAATCAGAATCAAGGCAGTCAAACAAATGCCATTTTTCAGTTGACAAAGACACCCCAAACGTTGTGTTTAAGCTCAGCTTTGGTCTTGCGAAGGTACAACAAAGATTCAATTATTTATTTATTTATAATAATCGATATAAGATCGACCAGCGGTCTAAAAGACTATTAGCTTTTTTTTTCTAAAACCAGACTATTATAACAGCGTCATGAGTAGAACACCTAGCTATGTAGCTTGTTTATGCAGAAAAGGACACCCCAATACACTGCAAAGCGGCTCCATTGTCTTCCAAAGCAGGTCCCTGATTACCCTTTCAGGTTTTTTTTCGGCCAGCTCACGTCAGTTTGCATGGTTTTGATTCTATACAGGATTTAACAGATACATTATTTTGTGTTTTTTAAATTCACTTTACAGTAAATAAAGCTAAATTTACGGGTGGGACAGATGGGGGGGGGGGGGGGGGGGGCTACTACTATGTACCGTGAGCCTACCTATAGAGTCAGTGGAGTAGAAACATCCCACGTTATTTTGTACAGACTTAGTATCGAGTAGGAATCCTTAGTTAAGCAGGTCCTTTTGAATTTCCTAATTCTTTTGCCCCCTCCCAACACTCACTCAGTATATATTCTGATTGAAGATTTACACGGGGGGGGGGGCAATGGAACAAAATCCTCAGCTCTCAAACAAGACTCCTAAAAACACTCAAGGTCACAAATTGGAAGAGAGCCTAGATTTGACCAAGTCTGTGTCTGGGATGCTAACCACCGAATCCTTCTTGGGTGTTCCTGAGTCCTGCTGCCCCATGGGTGAAGCCCCAGCGGGGGGCGGTGTAGAGGGGTAGATGACCCCCCCTGGCCCTACTGACATCTGGTGGGGCAAGACCGCCCTCTGGGGCCCCCTGAGCCCGGGTGAGCCCGGGGTGCTGGGGTGAACCTGTGAGGGGCCGATGGAGGTGGACGACACCCGGGTGGACTGTGGTGGGCTGGGGGCTGCTGTCGCTTGCAACCCATTTTGTGGGAGGGAGGGCTGGGAAGCGGACAGCAGCCTGGCCTCTTGGCTCAAGCTGCCCGTGTGCAAGGCTTGGGTGCTCTTGTGGGCGGCTGGGCGTTGGGGAGGGCTGGGGGCGCGCTGCTGGACCAGGGAGAGCTGGGAACCAGACTGGCCGGGGCTGGAGCTGTACTGGAAAGTTCGCCCTCCGGCTGCCAGGGGGCTCTGGACTGGCGGGCTGGAGATGGTTGAAGCTAAGGCCCCGGCTGACATTTGCTGGGACTGGAGGGGAGACACCGAGATGGGGCTGGAGATGCTCTGCACCACCTGGAAGCGCCGGACCATGCGGGGGGACTGGAGAACCCCCGGCCCCACGAGAGGGCTGACCATCTGGGGGCAGAAGCTCATGGCTACGGCCTGCTGCAGGGTGGCGATGGCAGAGCTGCTCTGGGGCTGACCAGGGTAGCCAAACATTGCCCCATGGAGGGGGGGCGTCATGGACATGGCCCTGGGCCGCTGCAGCTCCACCCTCTGGACCATCTCGCGGTCGTACTTCACAATCTCCTGGATCATCTCGTTCTCGCGGTTGTTGAAGACGCCCGTGCTGAGGTCGTGCTGCACCTTGTGCATCAGGGTGGAGTTCTTCTTACCTGCGAAGGAGAGAGAGAGAGAACGGTAAGAGGAGAAGGAGAGAGCGAAGGGTAGGAGGAGGAGATGGCAGCTCATTCAAAGCGAGTGCGGTTCTAAAGCACTTTTCTGTGGCCTTACGCAGCCCAGAGTTATATTTCAACCAGAACTTAAAGTTTAGAGCTCAGTTATTCTGTTCTTTGAAAGAGGGTTTAGCCTCAGCATGGAAAATATAAATGGACAGTTTACAGCCAACAGGAACTTGCATGGGGAACCACTGCAAGCCTGCACCTGTTGCAAACTACAAGAAGTGAATTTATAGTGTGGTGATAGAACCCATTAACCCATTGTGTGATTTATAGTGTGGTGATAGAACCCATTAATCCAGAACTCTGAAAACACTCCATAAAAAATTCTGTAGTAAAACACCCAAGAAACTGATGGAGACACTGGCCAAAACGTTTCAAGGTGCAGTGAATAACTACTGGAGAGTCATTGTTTAGTTTTTCCCATTAGCGAGAGGCGAGGACATTGTATTACAGGCTTTGTAATCCCCTGTAACTTTTTATGTATGAAAGGGTTAACTCTTCCATGGATAATGCAGATAATGAGCAGAGTCTGTTAAAGTAATTCACACCTCTTTCTATCAATAGAGAATCTTCTCCCCTTGGAATAAAAGACATGTGAACCTTTAGGAATCGCTGCTTCATCTGATCAAGACTGCATTTGGGAAGTGCTGCGAGAAGAGCAAGAAAATCAATTACAGCTATCGGCGCCGAAATATATTATACCAACAGAGTGGAGGTTTCCAGTGTCTGCAGTAACACAGCGGGAATATCACTGCCCCTTGCAGCAGTTTTCTTTACTCTCTGTGCTTCATTCAATCCGGTGGGAGATTGAGGGACTGGCCGCTCTGCACTAAACCCCCTGGCCAGTGTTAGTCTCACAGTTTTCAAGCTCTGAAGAGGGTGATGATTTCTTTTTCTTTTTTTTTTTAATGGTTCAGAGTATTGTTGCTACTCTTTTGATTTCTTATTATTGTTCTCTGTATCTGACTTTAAGCTGCTTTGAGCTTCGCTGGATATCTAAATCAGCCTTCCTTATTCCACTCAAATCACGAGACAACATGACCTTTCAGAAATTGACTGGGGTCTGCCTCTATATATATATATATATATATATTATATATCTATCTCTAAGAGAGAGAGAGAGAGAGAGAGAGAGAGAGAGAGAGAGAGAGAGAGAGAGAGGGGCTGGTTTTCCAAATAAGTACTAGATTAAGAAATGGAGTTCACAGCATAGGTGTGTCACTCTGATACCAATATAGTTGAGAAATTAGTGCAATGATTCATTGATTCAGTGACATAAATCTGGTCCCAAAGCTGTAGCACAGATGTTAATATAGGGCGTAAGGAATAAACAAACCACCCTGAGTGGGGGAATTATTTCAAATCCTTGCCCCGGGAGAGGGCATTGAGATGCTAATTGTCCTCTTTCTACCAGACAGGGAAGCAGTGCTGTGTACCATGAAACCGCAGAGATAATGCAAGCGTTCTTTCTCTTCCTCTCCTCTCCCACCCTCCTGTCAATGTGCAGAAGATGTCATTTTCACACTGTCTTCCCGATAGCAGTTCTCTCACACAAAGAAAGGTGTCTGGGTTACAGACAAGTGATTCATTATTTCCAACAGGAACTACAGTATTCAATGGTTGATACAAGTGAAGCGTGCTAATAAAGCATGATCAACATTCCCTGGACTGGAGGGAGCACCCTTTCTCTTAGGGGGTGAGGGAGCAGTTCAGTCTCCATACCTCGAGCCTGCCCTGCACTGGACTGGACTGGACTGGAGGGAACACCCTTGCTCTTAGGGGGTGAAGGAGGGAGCAGTTCAGTCTCCATGTCTCAAGCCTGCCCTGCACTGGACTGGACTGGAGGGAGCACCCTTTCTCTTAGTGGGTGAGGGTTTGGTAGGATTTTCCTGACTTGTCAAGTACACAAACCTGGCTTTCAGTTGCCTCTCCTGGGGGCCAAGTCACGTGAGAGATGACGTAAATTAAACCACGTGCATCCACAAGCTGTGTGCAGGAGGCGCTGAAACACAGCGAGCAGAGCACAGCTGAAACCGGCTCCTTAAAGCTACAGCAGGGTTTATGATAAAACCCAATTCTTTGGGTTTCTATTTACTTCATATTAGTTTAGCTTTATTTACACTTTGCTTCGGTCTGGTTTGTCTACAGCCCGTCCCTTTGAAATCCCCTTGCCACTACGCCGCTCCAGTGAAACAGGCAGGCGTGATCCAGCTTCTACTTGCAACAGTAGGAGGTTACAAATAACTGTTTTAAGTTTTCATGTTTTCTTTTTTGCTATTCACTTAATGTGCATTAAAATGTATCTATATTTAGCACTATGCTTATCTGTGCCATGCTGCCACGATTATTTTACATTGCAACACTGCTTGAAACTTCTCTAAAGGTGACTACTTGTTTTTTTGCTGAGTGTACACGCATAGCCTGCTGTTGGTTTTTTATGCCTGATGTCCTTACTTGTGTGCGACGCATTCTGCTGGGTGGAGTCAATTGTCACACCACCAAACATTTAGTGAGCCAGACACATTCATCATGAGAGCAAATGCATCCAGAGGACAACACTGAAGGAGCAGGAAAGTGAAGTGTGCTATTAATTCTAGGAGTGGGAGCAGGTAAAGCAGAGCAGAAATGGGAGCTCTCTGACTCTGCTCCCCCTCCTTCCTGCCAGACCTCTCTCGCAGTGTATGGAAAGAGACCCCAGTGGCTTGCCGAGTGAAAGCTCTTCTGCTGATTGGTGAGTGGACTGCAGCAGTGAGGCAAACTGGTAGAGCCAGGAGGCTCAATCCCAGTACCCCAGGGTTAGAAATAAGACTCCCGCTGCATAGCAGTTTGAGACATTCCTGGTCTTACTATGGGTTTAATAAGATACACCTGAGCTTGTTACCTATATGCTGTGACTAATCAAACTCCATAGCTTTAGGACCAGAGCCGTGCATCCCTGGTATATAAACTCGCAACATTACCAGGAGAGGGAGGTGTGAGAGAGGGGGGGAAGGGAAAGTCGGTGTCTTTTGAGGACCAGCTGCTCATGTGATGACAGCAGCACAGTGACCTTGGAGCTGCTGCTCCTGCTGCTGCTGCATTCACTGTCGAAGCTGGCTAATTGGGATTTTCCATTTCCATTATTTCACTTTACCTACTAAACCAAGAATGAAATGGCTCCCAAGGACTGGATCTGAACCCCTGCAAGCAACTGACTCGACGGTAAAGATGCCCCGCACTCAGCCACTCGCCAGTGATCGCTACAAAAATTCAATTTACACTTGGTATCGATCCCTAAGCACTTGATATAGTCACCAGAATGCAAGAGTGGAAAGGAATTGAAAAAAACAAAACTGGAGAGACTTAGAGACAGGCCCCTGAAAACCGAGTTAACTGTGTAACAGCCAAATGTCTGTCTGAGGCACCACTCTCTCACACAGCAAGTCTAGGGGATGGAGGGACACTTCACCTTCACGTAACCATGCAAAGGACAAAGATGTTTTCCTATGGAAGTTGTTCTGCCTTTAAAGAAGCTTCCATAGGGGCTATATTTGCAAAAAAGAAACTGCTGCTACTTTTTTATTTTTTCCATGTGACTCGAATCCCGCTTGTGCAATATGCCCATTTCAAGGTAATTTTTCCTATTGTGTAGTAATTCTTGAATGTGAGCGCTACTCTAAACATTATAATCTTTTAATATTGATGGCATCTCATGCTAAACAAAAGCCTGTTTAAAGATGGCCATCTTTTCGAGTCGAGTGGAATAGAACGGACAGGAATAGGAGGCACACATGCACACCCACTCGATAAGGGCCCGCTGATAGTTCCCAGATGAAACATGTCCTGCTTGACCAGATTAACTAAGAGAGAACCAATGAGCCAAGTTAGCAGGCCCCATTACTCAAGTACTAATTAGTGCTGTCCATTTAATTACATTAACAGTTACACCAAGAAACACAGACAGAGGACCTCATCAACCCTGTGCGAATGAGATGTGCAGGAAGTGCAGTTCTCTTGAGACTCGGTGCTGAAATGACCGATGAGTGAGTTAGTTAGCAGAGTGTCTGTGTGCTGTACCTATGTGATTAGCAGAGTGTCTGTGTGCTGTACCTATGTGATTAGCAGAGTGTCTGTGCGCTGTACCTATGTGCTTAGCAGGGTCTGTGTGCTGTACCTATGTGATTAGCAGAGTGTCTGTGCGCTGTACCTATGTGATTAGCAGAGTGTCTGTGTGCTGTACCTATGTGATTAGCAGAGTGTCTGTGCGCTGTACCTATGTGATTAGCAGAGTGTCTGTGTGCTGTACCTATGTGATTAGCAGAGTGTCTGTGTGCTGTACCTATGTGATTAGCAGAGTGTCTGTGTGCTGTACCTATGCAGTTAGCAGAGTGTCTGTGTGCTGTACCTATGTGATTAGCAGAGTGTCTGTGTGCTGTACCTATGCAGTTAGCAGAGTGTCTGTGTGCTGTACCTATGTGATTAGCAGAGTGTCTGTGTGCTGTACCTATGTGATTAGCAGAGTGTCTGTGTGCTGTACCTATGTGATTAGCAGAGTGTCTGTGTGCTGTACCTATGTGATTAGCAGAGTGTCTGTGTGCTGTACCTATGTGATTAGCAGAGTGTCTGTGTGCTGTACCTATGTGATTAGCAGAGTGTCTGTGTGCTGTACCTATGTGATTAGCAGAGTGTCTGTGTGCTGTACCTATGTGATTAGCAGAGTGTCTGTGTGCTGTACCTATGTGATTAGCAGAGTGTCTGTGCGCTGTACCTATGTGATTAGCAGAGTGTCTGTGTGCTGTACCTATGCAGTTAGCAGAGTGTCTGTGTACTGTACGTATGCAGTTAGCAGTGTCTGTGCGCTGTACCTATGCAGTTAGCAGAGTGTCTGTGTGCTGTACCTATGCAGTTAGCAGAGTGTCTGTGTGCTGTACCTATGCAGATTAGCAGAGTGTCTGTGTGCTGTACCTATGTGATTAGCAGAGTGTCTGTGTGCTGTACCTATGCAGTTAGCAGAGTGTCTGTGTGCTGTACCTATGTGATTAGCAGAGTGTCTGTGTGCTGTACCTATGCAGTTAGCAGTGTCTGTGTGCTGTACCTATGCAGTTAGCAGAGTGTCTGTGCGCTGTACCTATGTGATTAGCAGAGTGTCTGTGTGCTGTACCTATGCAGTTAGCAGAGTGTCTGTGTGCTGTACCTATGCAGTTAGCAGAGTGTCTGTGCGCTGTACCTATGTGATTAGCAGAGTGTCTGTGTGCTGTACCTATGCAGTTAGCAGAATGTCTGTGTGCTGTACCTATGCAGTTAGCAGAGTGTCTGTGTGCTGTACCTATGCAGTTAGCAGTGTCTGTTTGCTGTACCTATGCAGTTAGCAGAGTGTCTGTGCGTTGTACCTATGTGATTAGCAGAGTGTCTGTGTGCTGTATCTATGCAGTTAGCAGAGTGTCTGTGTGCTGTACCTATGCAGTTAGCATAGTGTCTGTGTGCTGTACCTATGTGATTAGCAGAGTGTCTGTGTGCTGTACCTATAAGATTAGCAGAGTGTCTGTGTGCTGTACCTATGCAGTTAGCAGAGTGTCTGTGTGCTGTACCTATGCAGTTAGCAGAGTGTCTGTGCGCTGTACCTATGTGATTAGCAGTGTCTGTGTGCTGTACCTATGCAGTTAGCAGAGTATCTGTACTGTACCTATGCGGTCAAGCCGATCGATGGCCACAGTCTCGAAGGCTCTCCTCATCATGGGGTACTCCTCCAGCACCTCGTTGAAGTTGTCCACGGAGAGCGAGTAGAGGCGGCAGTACGTGTCGGCCCGGACACTGGCTGTGCGGCGTCCTCGTGTCAGCAAGCAGATCTCTGCAGGGAGGGAGACGCTGTCAGGAAACACGCGAGGCGCGAGAGGCAAACCACTCCCAGGAGCACAAACACACGCCCTTGACACGGCTCATTAGCATGAAGCCCTAGCACGAAAAGTTCCATACTATAAAGAATGTCCTACAAATAAAAAGGTTTGACCTGGTCACCCAACCTTACTTGAGTCACTCTCAGATGCATTTGAAGAAGAAAGCACTTGTGTATATTAAGAGGTTAAACCAATCTTATTATTGCTGCAGCAGTGCCCATGCTGTTTTCAAAAAACTGAAACTGCAACCCATACAATGATAGAACAATATTACAAATCCGACTATGCATTGCTATATTTAGAAATACTAACACGTAATAAATTCAATGGCAGACTTTTTGACTAAGCCTTTCTGTCCTCAATTTTCAACGATATCCGTCGAAACTTTACTGGATTCTTAGTTTCTTTTTAGTAATTCTAGTTTTTCCGGTTCTGGATGAAGGATCATTTCTGTATGTGTAAATGAATATATTATCAGAAAGCTTTCCCAGGGATGTCCTGTCCAGGGATTTTGGGAAGGGGATGGAAGCATGTGCGCAGCTGAACCCTAACAGGTGTTCCTGATTGAAATTCATTTGGGGATGATCTAAAAAGGCTGCTAATTCCCAGCAGGGAACAACAGCCCATTTTTATCCTGTTACTTTCCCAATGAGGTCGAGGGAAGTCGACAATACAGAAACCCCCAAATTCCCAAAGCTCCTTTCAGAAAGGTAACAGATAATCCAAGCTTGAAGGGGATGTCTATTTAAACACTGTTTGCTTTGATGTATCTATCCATGGTCTCTAATCCCCTCTCCCTCGCTTTCATCCTAATTCAATACAATTACTCACAGACATCCCCAGTGAGATCCTAAAGGGAGAAGGGTAGTGCTTCACAGAACTGCTCAGAGGCAAACTCCAGTAAACATCACTCAGAGGGTAACTGGAGATCCCTACTGTACATGCATGTCTATCATAATAATAATATTGTTATTTTTATACAGCGCCTTTCATAGTGGACCACCATCACAAAACGTTTTACATTATATGCAAAGTCACTTACAATAAGACATTGATCCAGAACGGAGCACAAGGAGGTTATGTGACTTGCTCAGGGTCACACAGTGAGTCAGTCAGTGGCAGAGGTGGGATTTGAACCGGTGACCTTATGGTTACAAGCGCTGGACTTCAACCACTGCCTCCTATGCCTCATCTGACCTGTATTTGTCCCCTATATACGATAGTCCCCACGATTTTCAGAGGATACTGAACACACTTTAACTGCACATTACTACCGAGTACACTTTATACTAGCTGTAGTACTTTAGAAATGTTTTTACTTGAATAGTAAAAAAGGTCTAACGCCCATCATTACCCATAATATATAAAGGGAATGAATATATATATATATATATATATATATATATATATATATATATATATATATATATATATATATATATATATATATATATATATATATGTGGCAAAGTGCCCTGCCCCTGGGCTATTTATTTGTGTTGTATGTAGCGTGTAGTGTGTTAATGTTGGTGTATTGTAGTTGGTACATGGGATATAATATGGGTTATGATTTAAATTGTATGTTTGTATTTAGGCACGAGGATTGCACAGCACTTGACATGCAGGTAAAATGTAATACTACGCCAGCACGGGGAATCGCACTTTATTAATTCACGTGCAGTTGTACCAAGACTCCAATTGAATGACTGATTAGCAACCGAGTCTCGGTACAGCTTCATAAAAGCAACATGTTTTCACTCACTCAGGGTTGTTTGTTCGGTGAGTGGAGAATGGGTGGGGAGAAGGAGAAAACGAAAGTAAATTAATTTTACTCACCGTGTTTGTCTGTTGGTCCACTCGTTTGTCTGTCTGTGTTAGTAAATTTTGTTTGTATATTTATTTTGGCTAAAGCGCATGTCCTGTTTTGGTGTCAGTGTTTTTGTTACAACCTTTTTATTTTACGTCTGTTTGATTACTAAACTGTGCATCAGCGCCTTCACCATTTCAAAACCTGCGTTCTGCGTTGGTTCCTGTTTCTGGTCTGACATCGCCCACTGCTGCCATCTTTGTGACTATGCTATATGTTGTTAAGCATCAGAAAAACCGAAGCAGTAACCAACCGGTTAATCCACAAGACTGCAAACCGTTGTCATGCAGCTCCAGCTGTATCTTTTTCTAGCTTTCCATTTCATGTTCACAGATTGGCTACTCCCTTGCCAGCGATTAAGACTTGGCTTTGAAACCCAGAGCAAGCCTTTTCATTTAACTCTGCTCTGGAAAGTCAATACCGAGTGAACCTGTCACTGTTTGATTGCATTCCAGTTTATCAAGAGGTTTGCATCCTGAGCCACAATTTTAAAAAAAAACTCACCTTCCCTGTGTTTCACACAACATAAATCACACCACACTGTGTTCTGCATCTTTAAGCAGGTATCCATGACAACACAAGAGTTACATCATCACAGCCTCTTTATGGCGCTTATAAGGATGGGCTGAATGCTAATGTACAAACACCTCCCCGAGCAGCACAGCACTGCACTACACTGTCAGGGTCAGTGTCCACTTGGTCTTTGTTGACGAACACGTCTCTGAAACATAAAACACACTGATTTGGTCAGGCAGGCCTTGACAGGGGCAGGGCCTGACAGGTTGGGAGACCGCTTTATTAAAAACACCCTGCTCTTTCATGGCTGGACTTAATCGCCTAGCATGTGTGTTGATGTGTTCGTGGCTACCTCTGATCAAGTGAATTTCTCGCGCACTCTTTCCTGTGCCAGGTCTGTCATACAAAGAGTGCAGGAGAACGTGCACTCTCAACGTGATCAGAGGACACCACCAAACACTGTTACAGATCATTAAATCAAAATGAAAAACAGAGGATATTGACGAACTTATTCCATTTCTATAGAACACGCTCTGGTTTAGAACGCTTGGTGATAGACATTCTAAGTGTGAGATCTACACTCGGAACGAAATTATAACTGTAGTTGCTGCTAGTAAATTCCGGTGGGGGCATGACTTGCAATACGAATCAGTGATCTTTATATTAGGGATCCTATCCCTCTTTCCCCCTTTTGCAGTCATTTTCCGTGCTTGCTTTCAAATTACAGCAGCATCGCCATGCCGCTTTTAATAAATCTAATCCTACTGGGTGTGCATCTTAAAAACAAGTCTTTTATTAACTGGGTTTTCATCACTGCAAAATGCTGAAGAGTTCATGCAGAGAGTGATCAAGGTGGAAGTGATGAAGGGATACGCTCCTCTTACCCCCAAAGTAGGACCCGTCTGAGAGCCTCATGCCAATGTTGCCCTTGGTGAGGATGCTGACCACGCCATGCTGGATGAAGTACATCTTCTTGCCGATGGTGCCCTCGCGGACGATGTAGTCCCCGGGCTGGAACACCTCGAAGCGCAGCTTGGTCAGCATGGCCGTCACAAAGTTGGGGTCCGCGTTGGCGAACAGAGGCATCGATGCCACCAGCTTCCGGCAGTTGAAGTTCACGATTTCCTAAAGATAGACCGGGAGTGGGGGAGACAGAGAGCCCCAAAAAATTCAATGAACTTCAAAAAAAAAAAAAAAAAAAAACTTTCAGGAAAATGATAAAAAGGAAAAGGGTCTATAGATGGGAATTTTGCCAATGAGTGACGGCAAAAAACTACAGAAGTTGCCTTGTCATTAATGGAACTGCCATAGTATAAATTAACATTTTTGTTCACTGTGTAAGTAAAAGGATTTATTAAAGACCTTGATTAACAGTCTTTTCTAATTCTATTTGACCCACATAAACATGTATAATAAAAGTTTAAACAGTTAGGAAACTCTGTTATAAAAGTTTACTGCTGTATTTTTGCATGCTATTTTTTGCAGTTTTCCCATGTCTATACTATGCATTTACCATAGTTTGCCATATTTAATAATATGCTTTACCATACCTTTCTGGGCTTTACAGTGCTTAGCTATGCTTTAGTACACTTTGCCATGCTTTCACTGTGGGAAACTTTTATAAGGACTGACACCCATATCTGGCGCGCCATTCTAATTCCAGGTGACCTCCTCACCTCTCTCAGCGGCTCGTTCAGTTCTTCCAGGATGCTCTCCTCATCAAACATCTTTCCCTGGAAGCGGTGCTCGTAGTAGTCGTGAATTTTCTGGCGGAAGTCGGCGGGAAGCTTGTGAAAGGACATGTACTGCTCCACTTGCTTGTACTGCACAGAAAGAAAGCCTGTCATTGAGTACAGCACAGCTTCAGTCACGCGAGGAGGAGCGAGCCCCCAGACGAGCGAGCAAGCAAGCCGTCAATCAACCATCAAGCAATTCTTTATTTAAACAGGTCAATGAACGAAAAAAAAGAATTGACTTGAAGAGCAGCTGCACACTGGGTCCTGGTTCTCCAAGTTCCAGAGTGCAATTTGCCATTTTTTCGCAAAGGAAAACAAATCAAAGCAGTTTTTAATCAATGCAAAATGTAGTCCCTAAAGCTTTGTGATCCTGTTCTCTCTGCAGGACTGTATGGTATGGGTGGAAGTGCAAGTCTGCACTGCAATCTCCAGTATAAACACACAGGATTCCAGGGCATCACCGTTCATGCAACATTTTCTCCCAACTACACCAGTCCAGGTTTCATACGGCATGATGAGGCGTGTTACAGTGCAGTAGTTGCTTTACCTTACCGGGGAGCAGCCCTAGCTAATGACTCATTCAGCTCTCACTTTTTTTACAGCAAGTGCAGAATAATCTATAGGGTCAGGGATTAATAAGTGATATTTATTGAAGGCAGGCCCACAGTACACTTTAGTAGGAGTACCGATAAAACTTGGAAAGTAAAAAAAGAAATACATGAAAATAAATAAATCAAATGACTGAAGTGCTGAGATGTGAAGCCACTCTGAGTTGGGAATAGTTCTCGGAATAGCAAACTCACTGTCTCCAGCAGCCGCATTCGCTCTTCATTTAAACCCCAATGTTAAAATTATTCTCCTGCAATATTTAAAGCAGGCGGATTTGAGGTCTTTTCTGTTATACTGCTGTTGAATAATTCATGTCTCCATCGACACAGATCTTATTTAAAAAAAAAAAAAAAAAAAAAAAAACACAAAAACTGTATATTTGTAGAGTATTCAGTTTATGCACTCTATAATAGGACATGTTATGCTCTTACGTGAATGTGATTTACCATGATTTCACAATGCTTTTAATATGCTTTACTTTACTTCCCTAGGAGTTTAATCAGTGCAATATGTAACATGTGCTCAGGTGCTCTACATAATGCAAACCTACTTTTCAGGGCCCCACCCCATAGCAACTAGGCAGTAAGCCTGCCCCTCACCACTGCTGTGTACTGTAACTGCTCTTCAGGCAGAGAAAACCCACAGGAAAGAACAGGGCAGTTGGAATCTTAAAAGCTGCAATGAATAATTTATAAGCACTGATAACAGTCTTGGACAGAGTCCCCTAGGGGTTCTGATGAAGCCTGGTGCTCCTAGCTGAGAAAGCCACTTATTCATCAGCTCAGTGACTAGGGGTAAGGGCTAGGGGAGTTCAGCTGTGGGACTCGCTGCCCTGGGTTGTTGTCACCAGTCTGGAACCCTTTGTAGCAGCTCTGATTTACAGATTTCATAGAGCTGAGATCAAAGTGCGCTGTTACACTTGCAACGGGGGATCATCAGTGTCAATGGCTACATGGGCTAACCAGCAGCTCTGTAGATGAGCTCACTTTCCAATCTAAAGCTAGACATTCCATCTGAAAGTTCTGCAGCCCTGCAATGGAGCTTCCTGATTGGTCACTTGACAACAGGCACGTTATAATGGGACTCTACCAAACCTGGGGCCAATTACAATTATAATTGTGTAATTTGTAATTAATGGCAATCACATTGTAATTGTAAGGGCAGTTGAACCGTTGCAGCATTAAAGCAGCATCGTTAGCTGATATCAAATGCAGCTTCTGCAAATCAAATCTAATTGCACTTTAGTGACCCCATTCGCTCTGCATGCTGGCAGACTGGTTATGTTAAACTTCATATAATCAGTGGGTGGTTCACAGTTGTCACCCTGTACCATTAGTGGATATTGAGACTGCAGAGAGACAGGCAGAGAGAGAGAGAGAGAGAGAGAGAGAGAGAGAGAGAGAGAGAGAGAGAGAGAGAGAGAGAGAGAGAGTTTGATACATTTATTTATTGTGAATACTTGCATAAGTGTCCCCTGCTGAAAATATTTATCAATGGCCATCCCAGCTCTCTCTGTGTAAATTATCTGTCCATCACTTTCCCCCAGCTGATTGCTCACATTTTACTTTATTTATTGATTTTGATTCTCGTTTTCATTGCTTCGGTTTAGTCTTTTTCCCAGGTGAGAATGGGTGAGAGGGAAAGGCAGGGTAGTAATCTGTAATGGCAGTTCCTATTTATGAGAGAGAAAGGATAGCAGGAAACCGCATTAAACAGATAGCAACACGACATAAAGATTAAAAACAGGGGCTAAGGGAGATAAACTGCTGCCGGATTGTGCCCGCAGACTGTGTGTCTCTGTGCCTCAGTGCTGCAGGGGAAGTAAGAGAGCCTGAGCATCCTGCTGTCTGAGAGCAAGATTGCAGGCAATTACAGACACAGCAGCTCTCACACCAGACACAATTTAAAACAAAAAGTCCGGCTAAGTACAGTGCCACCCGGTGGCCTTAAATAGTAAGGCCCGATCTGAATTCTATGCATTAGTTGAGGCTTGTCTTAAAAATACAATTCAGTTTAAGTACCTGGAAAAACAAACAATATCCCCAAACTCAGAAACACTTTAAAGAAATAGTTCAAACAAGAACAGACAACCTTTTGATGTTCCATGTGAGATGTTTATCACCACCTGCATGTTTTAACAGGTGTACTTGTATCCTAGGTGTACTTGTATCCAGGGATTCTCAAACTCGGTTCTGGGGACCCCCTGTGGCTGCTGGTTTTCATTCCAACCGAGCTCTCAATTACTGAACTAGACCCTTAATTGAACTAATAATTTGCTTAATTAGACAATTTAACTTGTTTTCAGCTCTTGAACAGTTGCAGTTCAAGTAACTTATAAAATGTTATAGCTAACTTGAAATCTGCAACTGTTCAAGAGCTGAAAACAAGTAAAAAGGTCTAATTAAGCAAATTATTAGTTCAATTAAGGGTCTAGTTCAGTAATTGAGAGCTCGTTGGAATGAAAACCAGCAGCCACAGGGGGTCCCCAGGACCGAGTTTGAGAAGCCCTGCTATA
Organism: Polyodon spathula; assembly: GCF_017654505.1. Classification (NCBI taxonomy): domain Eukaryota; kingdom Metazoa; phylum Chordata; class Actinopteri; order Acipenseriformes; family Polyodontidae; genus Polyodon; species Polyodon spathula. Next base: position 17,384,086 of record NC_054559.1, read on the forward strand.
GATGATCCATGTTAATGTCAGAATAGCAATAAATAAATTAGACAAAAGACACGCCCTTCAATATTGAAAAAATGGATGACTAAGCACGTGGGTTCATCCGTCATAAAAATAAATAAATAAACAAACAAATTCATGAATTAATTGTCATATCATGTGACAGCAAATTTCGACAGCAAATAAACAAACGTTTTGTGAAACTGGCTGGCACCAATCCAACCAGAACATATTTTTTTTAAGTGGCCTTTAATTTTAATTGACTTTTAGTGTTAAGCTGCACTGGTCCTTCAACAGACAGCCAGACAGCAAGCAGTGACTCAATGAACAGCTCTATCCAACTGTCTCCTGTCACTGTCTCGTTAGGCAGAGCTCTCCAGTCAACCCTGCCTCTTATGGAAAAAGACCGAGAACTTAGGATGGGCAAGAGAATCACAAACCGCTGCATGAGCCTTTCACCCACAATGACAGCGAAAAGATGGACTTGGACCATAAGAGACAGGGTCAAATGGACACTACATTTATTTCAATCCCTGAAAAGGTGTTTCTTCCAATCCTGTAATACCGTCACTATTAGCTCCTGATTTTTTCAAGAGCGCTAGCTTGCAAGCAGAGGCCCAGGCACTGAGGTCTTTTGTCTTATTTGCCGGTGTTACAATATCTAATGGAGGACATGCCGATCTGCAGCTGCCCCATTGATCTGAATCCGGAACTGACAGCTCTAATGGGCCTGAGCGCGAACCAGCAGTGCCAGCTGATTCCAGCACAGGATCAGCTGAATTACTGACACAGTGCTGTGAGCAAAAACTGTCAGGCTTGGCCCTTAGCCTGTGCAGCTGCAGTACAAGCATACAGGTAATGAAAAAAAACAACCTGCACCCAAAACCCTTTTGCACGTTGAAAAACAACAGGGGTTATTCTTGCAGATGGAAACGAGATTTAAAAAAAAAAAAAATACACACACTGTAATATTCTAGCTATTAGTGATATCCATGACCTACAAACAAAGTCGTGACTGACATACGCAGTATATACATGTGAAAATGTAAGTGTGACTCTTTCTTCTATAGACCCACGGATTGCTGTTCTCAGCACAGAAATGGAATGGTTAGGGTGGATCACAAAGAGAATGAGGTATCTGGAAAAAATGCAAAGGACACTCCATGGTAATTAGATCTCATGCATGTGGCCCTGCAACACACACACACACATGCACGCACACACACACGCAAACGCACAGGCACACACACACGCAAACACACACACACACACATAGAGTACTGTGTGAGCGAGCCCTGCAGAGTGACAGGAGTCTTTCTAAGTGCAGGGCTGCCAAGCTGTCATCGCGGGGGTGAGACACTTATTCTAAGTGCTATTCTTAGCCTATTCGATCCCCTCGCTGCAGCAGTAATGGCTATTTCAGGGCAGGAATGGTGTGCACGCGAGATTAGCAGCGCAAAGCAAAGAGAGACCCTCACTAGGGTAGCCCCAGGGCATCTGCTGGATCTAAACCCTGAAACCCATTTCAACCCTGAAGAATTATGCTATATAATTGCTATCAATAGAACTTAATCACACAGATTACCAATGTTCCTTTAGGTCTACTGGGCACGGTGATCTATGGTTCTGGGATGGAAATAAGACTCCTAGTGCATAGCAGTTTCAGCCATTACAGGTTTTATTACATGCTTGATTAGCCAAGGGTGAGCAAGTTACAAGATCTGGTGAGTCTTATTAAACACTTAGCAAAACCGGGAATGGAGCAAACAGCTAGGCGATGGGTGTGAGTGCTACGTTTGTGTTATTTGTAACATTCAGGACGGTGATAATACAGAAAGCCTGGCGTGGGAGCTTACCTTCTCCTGGTACTGCCGGCGAGAGGAGTCGAGGGACTGGATGAGCGCCGTGGCGTGGCCGATGAACATGGCGTAGCAGGTGGCGCCCACGATCATGCTGAGCATGGTAAGCCAGATATCGGACATGCTCTCGGGCGCCTGCCGGCCGTAACCGATGCACAGCATGTGACTCATGGCCTTGAAGAGCGCGAAGGAGTACAGCTCGCTCCACGTGTCGTTCTGCAGGGGCACACAGGGGGAGGGAAGGGGTCACAAGCAGGCCAGCACCGAGGGTCCTAATTCTGGGGGTGCAGAAACTCATACTTGACCTCATTGTCAGTTCACAGCCTCGGTACGGCTGTAGAAGCACCCCGGATCTTCGAATCACTTTTTAAAACACTCAATGCAGAAGTAAATTGCTATTGATTGGTATTCAATTGCAAACATAAGGGAAGGGCAGATTTTCTTGTTTTGAAATGAACAGGTTAATGATGTGTTTTTCTTTTTTTAATCCCTGCTGATAAATACTTCTTTAAGGCAATTCCAAGTTTGAGTGTGAGTTTCTGCACACCTCTAGTCTGAATTCCTTACAACAGTCTACCAAGATAAATTTGTAGTCTCATTTTCCCATGTCTATACTATGCATGGTTAGGGTTAGAATTGTAATAATTTCTATACTTTGTGTCCCGGCCCATCTTGCTCGTTTGGTTGTTAGTAGCTTATTGATCCCAAAATCTCATCAAGCAGCTTCTTGAAGGATCCCAGGGTGTCAGCTTCAACAACATTACTGGGGAGTTGATTCCAGACCCTCACAATTCTCTGTGTAAAAAAGTGCCTCCTATTTTCTGTTCTGAATGCCCCTTTTTCTAAACTCCATTTGTGACCCCTGGTCCTTGTTTCTTTTTTCAGGCTGAAAAAGTCCCTTGGGTCCACACTGTCAATACCTTTTAGAATTTTGAATGCTTGAATTAGGTCGCCACGTAGTCTTCTTTGTTCAAGACTGAACAGATTCAATTCTTTTAGCCTGTCTGCTGATTGTACATGTCGCTTTGCTGTGCTTTTACTATGGGGAACATTTATATGGGATAGTTCAGTAGTTTTTTTTAACCATTCTAGGTTTTCAAGTGAGTCTTACTGTAAATTGAAAGGATCCTGCACCAAACATGTATGCCTAGCTAAGCTGGAGTGCTCTGCAAAGAATCGTGCAATACAAAAAGACAAGGCATGATAAGTGATGCTGGAATATTCTCTGTGTCTAATGGTTACACAGTGTGATGAAGCCTGTAATTATAGTGTGCTTCCCATACAGTTATTTACATACATTTCTATTCACGCAAGGCAGTCTTTAATACCCTCAAGTGTGCTTGCGTGATCTGGGGGGGTTGAGAAAGCCAGTGGCTTCAGCCTCAATTAGAAGAGTTTATCAGTTTACTGCCAGCATCTTGCTGCAGGAGATATGGGCTCCCGGGGGGGGGGGGGGGGGGGGGGGGGGGGGGGGGGGGGGGTCACACTGTGCAGAAAGCAGAGAGAGGCACTCTCCTTTCATTTGAATGACAGCGCTGACATTGCAGGGTTACTGCACACTCACATGTCTGCCGCATACACAAAACAATAGAAATGGCTGGGATATGTAGCACACACTTCTGTGTAAATGGGCGGTGGACGATCTATTGGTTATGCTGGCGGAATCCCTCTGCGATATATACAAAAGCTGCATCTCCCTGGTGAAAGTCTGTGTCATTCACGCTTGGTGTAACAGAACATGGAGTGTTTCAGCCACTATGCAAAAGGCTCATCTGTGATTTATAGAGCTTTTAACCTTGAGTCCTGGACAGGGCTCAGAATCTGTAACGGCAGTGCATCACACTGCTGTACCCGTGAGACTGCACAATTCAATCATGCTTGACGAGGACCTGTCTCTGAAGAGTCTCTTGACACTGCCTGGGTTCCACTCGCAGAGCCCCTGCTGTGAGCTGCTGTGAGCCCCCAGGGGGAAGAGTGCAGCTCAGCTACCAAAACGTCTCCAAAATTAATTGAATTACACCGGCTGTCAACAGGCATGGAGACAGATATCCCCGGGGACCTCGCCCTCAAGAAATCAAATAAAACAGTCACTCCATGTTTTGGAGAATTGGGCTGCTTTTTAAGCCTTTCTTGCTCAGACAAAGCTTCACTTTATCCTGCTGCAATGGGACCAGCAGTTCACAAGTGCTCTCAGGCAGCATCATGCATCATCGTGCTTGCATAACAAGACTAGTGTTCCTTATTAAGGTGCTGTGCATTTAAAGGTCACCTTTGTGACTGTTCCCTGTGCGTCCCCAATAGCTACAGAACCCTTGATCGTCACATGCAACAAACATTCAAGTGGGACTTTTGCATTGCTGTGCAACAGTGCCACCTGTGGCCAACTGTTGAAACTGTTCAGCTATTGAAGGCTGTGGCTCCACATTTAACATAGGTGGGGAAAGAGACAGTACTTACCACCATCTTGTTCAAGGAGACCCAGCAGTCACTGGGGAATTCCTGGAGCATGGGAACGAGAAACTGCAGGCACCCATCCCAGTGGCACAGCAGCAGCATCATGCCAATCAGGTTGAAAATCCGCATCACTGCGCTCGCCAGGTCATAGGTCATGTGGAAGATCTGACGGAAACAGAGGGTGGGTTACAGGAAGCAAGACTGTTCACAGGGTTCGGCTGTAATTCTAGGTAAGAAACACACAGACTGCAATCTAATTGTGGCCGCACACAAGCACCCCTGTTACGCCTGTGTTTGGAACATTTATTGACATGTAAGTGAACTTCCATTAATGGTTAATTGCTTATCTATTTATGAATAAAAGCCTCACTCCAACTTCCAGCTGGTCTGCTCATTCTTCTGAGCATTTTTTTTTCTAAATCCAGTCTGGTTGAAGATGCATTAGCTGCTGTGTAAACGTATCCAATAGGACAATTCACTTTCCGATAGGCTGCTCACTATCTCTTCTCAGAGGGTCAGGGAAGGTCAAGTTCATTGTGGTGGTGGCAGACTGGCAGAGGACTGCACTGCATGGGTCCTGAATCTCGATTCCTGGATGTGACATGCTGTGCTGGAACTTATCGGCTTGCAAAAGCCATGCTTTCTCTTCGGGAGGCTGTCAAAGACTTCACATCTCGGGTGTACTGTGATATGGTGGTGATCTTGTGAGTGTTCAAAGATGGGACAAGAGCCAGAAGCCCGCTGAGTGACTAACTCCCTAACTGCATGACTTTGGAAAAAAGCTTCTTGACCACCCTGTGCCTCCACCAACTGTATAGCTGCCAGCTATTCTCAGACAAGATCCCTTGGGGTTAACTATGAAACACATAACTTCAGACAAAACATATATAAACAGTATACAAAAATAAGATGATTGATCATACAGTGCTGTTAATGCTAAAAGATCATTGAAACCAGACCCTGATATTGATGTCATCTGAAATGTCTTTGCATAGGATGGAAATGACGTCACATTACAATCGGCTGTGCTGTTTAATTCTTTTAAGTAGATATTATAAAACATATAGCGCAGGGTGCTGTGTATAATTCTCCCCTGTTAGAGAGTGTTTTAATAAGGCGCTCACAGGGTGTCTGAATGCAAGCGTGATGAATAGGATTTGTTAAATCTTTCTTTTAGTATTTCTAAAACTAGAGCATGCACTGTCCTGGATTGTAAGCGTCTGCATTCTGCAAAGCATCTCTATGAATCCCAGCATATCCCAGGCAACAGCGCCGGTCGCCCACGTTATCAGTCTGAAACGGACGGCTAAGTTCAGATAGGTCTGTCAGATCTCTTATTCATGTGCAAAAACAAAGCCCCACACCTGGATGCTAAAAATACAACAGAACACCCACCCTGAATAAGCACTGGGTTGGAAACTGATGTTTTTACAGCTGAGTATTACATTCAGAAAAGAATAATTTTAAAAGTGATTAATAATGTGTGATTGCTTCTGCAGGCCTGATAGAAGTTTACAGTGAGAAGGGATTCATTTTTTAGACCACTTTGTAAATGAAATGTCTGGCAAATCTGAATATTTATGTGAATTGGAAAATGACAACAATAAGCCTTTGTAGGAAATCATCTTTTAATGTTTGCCTGCAGCTCTTGCTGTAGCACCGTGCATTGAAGAGTTCCACAGGAGAAACGACAGGACCTTGAAATTAGCACTTAGCCCTCCGTCAATAACACAGAATGTTTTTATTATTATTATTATTATTATTATTATTATTATTATTATTATTATTATAAAAGTCTCTGTTAGAACAGGAAAATAAAATACCTCTAGTATTATCCATGCATATACCATGCTTTACCATGGTTTACCATGCTTCACATTGCTTAATTTCACTGTACTATGCTTTTACCATGGTCATTTTTTCTATTTTTGCATGCAAACATTTTTTTGAAAACATCTATGTGTGTGTGTGTTTTAAAAGAAGAATAGATTAGCAACAGCATTTCACTGTAGCCCCTTTCACCATTAAAGCCGCAGCAAAGATTTATAAAAAAAAAATTTCAGATGTTAGTTTTATCAACTGTCAAAGCATTGGTGTTAACGCCAGCTTTTTTAAAACTGTCACATTCTCAGACAGTTGTGGGAATCAGCACTGTGAATAATATGATGTGAATCTGCCACAGTAAACTGAACTCTGTGACGATACACAGGCCGTACACAGCGGGCTGTGTTTCCTAGGACCTGGAATGCATCCTGCAACCCTTGCATGCCTAACTTACAGTGTTATCTTTTTAATAATGAAGAGTCAGTGTGTGGCATGCTAAGCTAAGCTTGATTAAGTAATTAGGGGTCATGATCTGTGAAAGAAATTTGCTTGGAGATCAAGGGAATTACGCTTCCCATCAGTCACGGTTGTACTGAGGTTTGCAATATGATGCAGGGTCTGTCGGGGCAATGCTCACTATGTGGGATTAGCCTCCTTTAATGAGGCGCCTGGTACAGCAGAACATCTTCAATTACCCTGCGGCTTCGGAAAGCTTTCAACGGCGCCTCCTAGTGGAGATGTGCAGACATTGCGGCTAAACGTACTGCCTGTTTTAAGGTGTTAATTGTTTATCCATTCTCAGCTCTCCAGCACTGCCATTACCCTGCACCTTAATAATGAGAGCACTAGTCTAAACACTCCATTCTCAGCTTTCCAGCACTGCCATTACCCTAGACCTCAATAACAAATACAGATATCAAGGTATGGGTTCATGCAACTACTAGATCTTAGCCATCTTCAGTGCTAAGCATTAGTTCAGCTTCACAAATAAGCTTTAACAAGAACCACGCAAAGCAGACAGAACAGGCAGGTCTCAGCCCAGCTGTGCAGAGGAGTGGGGAATGATGAGCAGCTCACCCCTAAACGACACATTTATCAGCAGCCAGCTAAGCCTTTACTGACACCTGTCAGGAAATCACTGCACTGTCTGATTGTGTATCAAGCCTGGCTCTGTGATTGACGCCAGTCAGCTAGTCAATCCAGGGCATTGCTGCTGCGCTGGAGAGCTCACTCGCTTCCAGAACAGAAGGGTTGCACTTTGTAAAACATTCCCACACAGTGCTGGCACGAGATGCAGATGCTTACAGATATAGAGGTGATGGAAGACAGGGGACTGTGCAATGCTGTTATGCTAATGAGAGGTGGGGAATGCGGTTTTTTTTTTTTTTTAAAGCATTGATATCAAATTCATCTGTCTATTTGTAAAGATGGGTGAATACAGGTAGAGGCACAGGCTTAGAGCAGGAGAGCTGAAGCAGGAGGCAGATGAAACTAAAACTCGGGTTTTAGTTTAAGAAAACTAACTGCAGATTATTAATTGAACATAGGAATATAAAATACATGTTTCGATATATTCAAATATATATATATATATATATATATATATATATATATATAGAGAGAGAGAGAGAGAGAGAGAGAGAGAGAGATACTGCAGTGATGATTTCCAATTATGTCAACAAAAAGAAGCAGACAAAAATGTTGTTAAAAAGCCATCAAGTCAGAAGAACTTATTTTTGCAATACAGCACTGCATTACAGAACTGCCCCATTTAATGCAATAGAACTGATAGGCGATGGCCATGCTACACGCCCTTTAAGGTAAACAACTCCCTTTATAATAAGAACAGCCAGATAATCGACATCCTCCATCAAGCTGAGGCTCTGTCGATACAATGACAAGAGCAGGAGCAAGTCCCCCGGGAACCCCTTCATTACTTCAGCATGAACTAATTGAATGTAAGTAAATGACTGGTTCGCGTTCATGTTAATCAGGATACTCTCATCCCAGATAGTGTAACTGAAGGGTAAAACTGAATTTGAAGCAATGCAGTGGTTTGGGATCAGACTGGATTCTGAAATATTGTTCATCGACTGAAAATCTCATTCCAAACATGGTGACTTCACCCACACAATACCCCCTGACAGCGTGCTGGAGGAACAGCTTAGAGATGAGAGAGTGCCCCCTACTGTTCCAACACAGTTCCTACAGCATAGCTTACAGTAAGGCAAGGGGTCCCCAACCCTGGTCCTTCTGCGTCTGCTGGTTTTTGTTTCAACCAACTTCTCAGTTACTAAATTGCGGCAATTATTGGCTTAATTAGTCAAGATTAACAGGTGTTCCAGATTTTTAGCCATTGATGATGTAAGTCACAAAATCTGCAGGATAGGGGTAATCCACTGTGATGCAACAGCTTTTTGTACTGGGGTGTTACGCACTATACTGCGCACACTGTAAAAAAAATGCATTAGTGCAGGACAAACGTTCAGAACTTTTGCTTGATTTCAAATGTACTTTTTTATAGTATAACACCCCCCTTTTATAAATGATAGCTAGACCAAGGCCAGAGAGGGGGTGTGTGGGGTTATGCATGAATCAGATGGGTTAGCGAAGGACTGTCCCTGCTGAAACTTCCAATAAATGAGGACGCTAATCAAGGCGCATTGAAATAAATGCGTTTATGTATTAGATTCCCCCCACAGGATAATAGAGCCCGCTTCTAGCAGGCAGGTGACTAGAGGACACAGTCATCTGTGATTAAAATCATACAGCACTTTATCTAGTACAGCGAATTAAGAGTTTAATTTACTTCAAATAGCTATTGAATGGAAAATGTGTTTAAAAAGTCTAAATATCAAAATCTAACCTGAAAGGCTTGGATTTGACTAGCTTGTTTAGCCTTGCTTTGCCTCAGGAATAGAAATCAGACTCCTGTTGCATAGCAGGTTCACCCATTCCAGGTTTTAGTGTGAGCTTGATTTGCCACAGCATATAGGTAACAAGTTTAGGGGTGTCTTATAAAACTGATAGTAAATCCAGCAATGGATCAAATCGCTATGCAATGGGAGTCTTATTTCCATCCCTGCTTGCCCTGACCTATCCCACCCTGCCTACCTCTTCCCACTGGTGGATGTATCGGATGAGCCTGGAGAGCCGCAGCAGTCTCAGGAGGCTGAGGATCTTGGTGAAGCGGACTATCCTCAGGGCCCGGGCCGTTTTGTAGACCTCGGAGTCGATCCCCCTCTCCACGATCAAAAAGATATAATCCACCGGGATGGAGGAGACGAAGTCCACCACGAACCAGGTCTTCAGGTACTTCTTCTTGATCTTCCGGGGGTCCAGGATGATCTCCGTGTTGTCCTCGTTGACGATGCCCGTGCGGAAGTTCAGCACCAGGTCAGTGAGGAAGAAGGTGTCGGAGACCACGTTGAAGATAATCCAGGGAGCGGTGGTCTCGTCTTTGAAGAAGGTGATCCCCACGGGGATGATGATGAGGTTCCCCACCATGAACAACAGCATCGTGAAGTCCCAGTAGAACCTGCATTGGGGGAGAGACAAAGAGGAGGCAGCTGGTGGGCTTTTCCATTGATCTGAAACAAGTGTTTGACTGATCAATCCGTTATTTGATTGATCAGTTCTTTCACTCAGAGGCAGGCAGATTTCATTATTTACCTGCGTTCCTTACTTGTGCGTTTCAAAGATATTGGGGAGAAGCTCTCTGCACCATTTCTAACAGACTGCTTTGACATTCAATCCAGAGATACTGTAGAAGGAAGGATTGACTTTGACAAAACCAGTTCCACTAATTGTGTATGGAAGTGTGTTTTTTTTTTTGCCAATTTAATATTATAACAGCCCTCCACTGTTTAGATCAGGGCTGTCCAATCCCGGTCCTGGAGGGACATTCCACTCCAGGTTTAACAGGTAAAATGAGATAATGAACTACTTCAGGGTCTGGATGGAGGTTTAATAAGTTGAACTAATACATTCCCAGCAGGGTTGGAACAAAGATCTGGAGCGGCAGAGCTGACTTACATCACTGGTTTAGATCAATTGAACAAACCTTAATATTGAGTGGAATCGTGTTTAAACCGTGACTTTTCAAGTACTTGCACCATTTCAGGAAATGGACCCCAGGTGGCCGATTAGTGAATTCGGTGACTGATCGATTCTTTTACTGAGTGACAGACCGGTCGATTCCATCAGTTACCTGCACGGTTGAGTGCTCAAAAAAAGTTCAGTGTTGAGCTACGACTAATAATAATAATAGTAATAATAATAAAGGTTTTACATCGGTACGATGTTGCATTGTTTATCAGCATAAGTTGCTGCAGCCCTATGTTCGTTCTCCCGGCGAACGCTGTCATGGGATTGCATCACGTACAAATGCAGGTTCGTTATCACCCAAGCATTTACTGTCTGTGACTGACAGAGGAGAAAAGTAGAAAAAGAATATTTCTCTGATATGAATCCCTCACACAGTGCGTTTCCCTCCCCTGCAAGACGCGCCGGATAGACAACGCTGCGTCCCACGAGTGTCCTGCAAACGTCCTTGATGATGATCGCCACTCAAAGCAGGCGAGGACGGCAGTGGAGCTCTATGGTTGTTACAGAGTTTTCAAATTAGACCCGGATCAGGTGATAAGTTGCTTGTGACTGTACGCAAGGTCGAAACAAGGACTATGGAACAACGATTTGAAACCGGAGCCGCTGAGCGAATTAACTGAATCTGAAAACGGACAATAAGTCCAAAACAAACACACACACACACACACACACACACAAAGTAAAAAAGTAAGTACATATTCAGTGTTGATGTGTTAATGCATAAAAGCTGTATGCATTAAGATTACCTGGAGCTATTTTTGTTATACTAGGTTATATTAAGTAGGCATATTTGTTGCAAATAATGGGTATAATAACACATTGATCTCGTTAATGAATTGCACAGTGTCGAGTTCTTAACACCTTTATAAAGGCTACATGCAGTAATAAACTACATCCATAATACTTCGTAACCAGATGTTAGGGAAACGTTGCGCATGCTGCAGTAAGTCGGTTTCTAGACATACTGTAGCATGCATACTGTACTGTAGCAAAAATACATGATCAGATAGATCTCAGTGGTACTAGTGATAGTGATGATGGGTGCCAGGCACAGACACGGGCTTGAAACGCAGCAGGTTCAACTGCGGTGCTTTAGGGTTCTGATCAACGTCATGACATCATGTTCTGAATACTTATAGGCAGGAGATGTCGGTGGAGGATTGTACGTGTAGTTTTAAAATGTCAGGGAAAGGTTTATTCGAGGTGCACCAAAATACAATTGATTACAAAACTAGTAAAGACCTTAGTCATACATTTACACCTTGTAATTGAAACTATTCAGTTGCTTGCTGTATTTACACAGTCTTCCTTTCACAAAAAATAAACCGGTGTAAAGTTGCTGTAAAGCCCTATTTTATTTACAGTGCCTTCCGTAGATGACAGATACTGTTGCCAGAGCCTTCAGTAGAAGCCATTTAAAGGAATATATTGACCTGTGAACATGAACCCAGTGATCTGATTAAGGGCTCTTTGTGTTCAGAGGAAATCGATGCCGCAAAGACTGGCTGGGGATAGCTGATTGAGAATAGTACTGCTTGATTGACACCTTTAGCCTTATACGCGCGTCACTCACGAATCGACGCTCTGTCTGAAATATGGATTTGCCAATGAAATTTCCAGCCGAGCAAACTGAAAACCCTATTCTAACGACGATAACACTGTCAATGCTATTTGGGTTCCATAGCTGCGAAACCCTGAGAGGCTGTGTGGTCCTGTGGTTAAAGAAACGGGGCTTGTAACGAGCAGGTCACCACCGGTTCAAATCGCAGCTCAGCAGCTGACTCTGATTGTGAAATCCATAGCAAGTCACTTAACCTCCTTGTGCTCCCCATCTTTCGGGTGAGACGTTGTTGTAAGTGACTGTGCAGCTGATGCATTGTTCACACACCCTAATCGCTGTAAGTCGCCTTGGATAAAGGCGTTTGCCAAATAAACGAATAATAATATATTTATAATATTAATGGCATAGCGCTATATATATAAACTTACAACAAGCTTTAAATAAGTCCATTTGTCCCGCACGGAGTGTATGTAAACTTTTGGTTAGTTTCTCCAAGGCCACCTGCCTGGACACGCGCAGTCTTATTGATGCAATTCAGCACCACGGACAGCACCACGTGGGCCGTTGCAAATACACAATCAATTCTGCAGAGGGGGGGGGCACCAGTGCGGCACGTGACTAATGAACCAATGCCCTTGAAATCTAAAGCGGGGTGATTTACTGAGCCGTCACGCGAGACCCAGTGAATACAACTACCCTGCCGCTTCTTACTTCGGGATTTCACCTTGACTTAAAAATGACAGAAATACTGAAAACAGTGACTAGCGAAGGGCTCTTATACAGGACAATACAGGACTCGTATTGTAATTTACTGTGAACATAGCCTGACTGTGCACCCCGTTCATCCCAATGCTGTAAAGTCTTATCATTGACTCCCTGCTTACTGCCTTGGCCTCGCCTCGTAGATTATTGATATTGTAAGTCAGGTACGCTTGATAATCAAGGTCGTGAAAGTGCTTCATATTCTAATATAATTACTTTGCGATTGTTTGAAGCTTCCCTTTGTTTTGGGCAATGTGAATCGGTTCCAAACCCAGCAGACTGCGATGGAATACTAATGCAGGAAGATTGCGTGCAGCTGTGAAATGCATTGCTCCGATCACCCTCAAGAAAATGCATCACGTGTATTACTGTTATGAGATTAGTATATTGCTATTATATGAAGTATCATCACCTTCTTCTTCTTCTTCCTCTTAATAATAATAATAATAATAATAATAATAATAATAATAATAATAATAATAATAATAATAATGTAACACGTGGAGGAAAAGGCGACAGTTCATGTCAAGCTTGGCCGCACGTAATGTGTTTGTATTTGTTTCCAAGTAATAGAAAGCTGATGTCACGTGCAAAAAAACAATGCACTAAAATGAACGCGGTAACTTTATCGTATTTATTTAGGGACCCCGCTGTTCAAAGACAACACAATTAGTGCATTTAATGGGAATTCTTTAGACACAGCTGAGCTTGTTGCCTGCACGATGTGGCGTGGTGCAGAACTGAATGCAAGAGTGGGGTTCTGCAGCTTGAAATCAAGAACTGAATGCAAGAGTGGGGCTCTGCAGCTTGAAATCCAGCGCAGGAGGGTTCTGTCGCGAGGACCCGGGCTCATTTTTTGGTCGCGATTCTAGGCTAAGCAAGTCACGATTGTACGGGTATATGACACGGACTGTAAAACACGATTGATTGAAGTATGTGTGGCATTGCGAAGTCAAGGCAACGTATCAGTATACCATGTTAAAAAAAATAAAAACCCCACTTTAAATACAGCAGTCACAGTAGCACACGATGCGAATTGCATTACTGAGGTCTGAAGCTGGTTTGAAAGGAATGTAACCACTTCATGTATTCCAGGTATCTGAACTCATCCTTCAGCCAATGATGTCACCAGACGTCATCACAGTCTAGATAAAAGCTTGCTTGTGTTCATGATCACGGCTACTAAAAACTTTGTACATGTCGAATACCTTCCTTAAACCAAGCAGGTCGAGAGTAAGAGGCACGGACAAGAAGCACTCTATCCTTTTTACATGCAGAATAAACAGCAGCAGCCTACAAACATTAGAAACCCTCTGGACACATCTGACATCCACTTAGGCCCAAATAAACCTCTCTATATATGATGAAACGTTTAGTGTGGGACTATAGAAGTACAGCGCGTGTCACAGAATTGGGCTCACAGGTGATACAACAAAGTGTGTTGTTGGCTGTATATTGTAACATTTAACACACACACACACACACACATACACACACACACACACACACACACATATATATATATATATATATATATATATATATATATATATATATATATATATATAAATATATATATATGGAAAAACCAATCCTCAGAGTTGGGGAACATTGTCAGAGCAGAAGGAAGCAAGTTTTCTTCCAGGACAACCTTGTACTTGGCTTGATTCATGCGTCCTTCACAAAGACAAATCTGCCCGATTCCAGCCTTGCTGAAGCTCCCCCAGATGAGTCCAATTTTCAGCTTTGCCCAACACTTGGTCGTCTAATGGTTAGACGGAGACCTGGAGAGGCCTACAAGCCACAGTGACTTGCACACACTGTGAAATGTGGTGGAGGATCAGTGATGATCTGGGGGTGCTTCAGCAAGGCTGGAATCAGGCAGCTTTGGCATGAATCAAGCCAAGTACAAGGTTGTCCTGGAAGAAAACTTGCTTCCTTCTGCTCTGACAATGTTCCCCAACTCTGAGGATTGGTTTTTCCATCAGGACAATGCTCCATGCCACACAGCCAGGTCAATCAAGGTGTGGATGGAGGACCACCAGATCAAGACCCTGTCATGGCCAGCCCAATCTCCAGACCTGAAACCCATTGAAAACCTCTGGAATGTGATCAAGAGGAAGATGGATGGTCACAAGCCATCAAACAAAGCCGAGCTGCTTGAATTTTTGCGCCAGGAATGGCATAAAGCCACCCAACATCAATGTGAAAGACTGGTGGAGAGCATGCCAAGACGCATGAAAGCTGTGCTTGAAAATCAGGGTTATTCCACCAAATACTGATTTCTGAACTCTTCCTAAGTTAAAACATGAGTATTGTGTTGTTTAAAAAAGAATATGAACTTATTTTCTTTGCATTATTCGAGGTCTGACAGCACTGCATATTTTTTGTTATTTTGACCAGTTGTCATTTTCTGCAAATAAATGTTCTAAATGAGAATATTTTTATTCGGAATTTGGGAGAAATGTTGTCAGTAGTTGAACAAAAATGTTCATTTTACCCAAACACATACCTATACATAGAAAAACCAGAGAAACTGATAATTTTGCAATGGTCTCTTAATTTTTTCCATATATATATATATATATATATATATATATATATATATATATATATATATATATATATATATATATTCCTTTCGCTTGTGACTGAGCGGCGCCTTCACGTGTTATAGGTCTCGGTTCACACCAATTAATTAACTAATACCGGGTCACGCGACATACGCAGCACAGCTGCACTGAAGTATAATTAACAATATAATAAATAAAATAAAACAGAAATACAAAGAAATAGAGGTTTCGGGGCCAAAATAGGCATCTCAAAGCAGTGCAATGATCCTAGATCACGACGCGGCCTTGATTCGGGTCACAGCATACCGGGGAATTTCCTGATGCCCTTGTAACGTTGCAATTGCATGGCCAGCGGAAATGCCCTGAACCTCGGACTCCGTGGTTGACTGACAGGTGCTTTACATTAAACAAGCAGCAGTCACATGGTCATATCATTGTGGATTTCATATTGCCTCCCTAGAACAGACAACGCAATTCACCACTAGTCTGGCAAAGTTACAAACCAGTTATCAACCAGGACTTAGCAGTTAGTTGCATTAGTTAGTTAGTTGCATAATTATTTTAAGATGAGACAGTAATACTAACATGACCTCGAGTTGAAACGTTTGTCAAATCATTTTACTGGGTTGTTTTTCTACGCACATTGTTTAATGAGCTAAAAATAGCTGCCAGTAATGTTTATACGATATGGCTTGTTGTATAATCTACAGTGCAAGGAAGAATGCAAACACACACACACACACACACACACACACACACACACACACACAGCACTTTGTAAGTAAACAGAAACAAAGCGCACCTCTGTACCATGTTTAACCCTTGATAAACCCAGTATAAACCCTGGCTACAAGTGACACAAACCAGCCGTGATCAGATACCAGATACCTATAGGACTATACAATATCGATTAGGATCATGCTTTCTTCAGATTGATCACACACATGAGCTCCATAATAAGCATGCATCGCTTGCTGCCCGTACCTGAAATCACTGTACGGGTGGATGATCCAAGCCCCGGCCGATTTAACCCGCTCCTGCTCCTTCTCCACCGCCTTTTGGCTCCCGAACATCCGCAGGGAGAATTTGTTAACTCCAGGCTGCAGCATGGCCCCAAACTGCCGCTGCATGAAGCTCCCCTGACTGCCCCCTGGATCCCCATCGTCGGCTAAGATCTGGGCGCCTTCGTCGGATTTGAGAAAGGTGACTGAATTCCGGGGTTGGTCGTCCTGCTGCGGTGGCGCCTGCGATTGACTCTGGCCGTACACAGACGAGGACGCTTTCCTGCTTGGCGCATTGGAAAAGGACACCTTGGGTTCCCTTTTTTCGGAGACAACAGCGGTGGAGGGAGCCTGCTCGCCCCCCTGACCCTGAGTCAGCGAGGAAGCGACGGCGGTGGTGGTGGTGGTGGCGGCAGTGGTGGTCGTCCCTTCCATACTGGAGGCGCTCGTTTTGGGGGAAGCACCCTGTTTTTTTCTGTCTTCTCCTCCTCCACCCCTTCCCTGCTGCCTGTCCTGCTTAGAGATAATGGAAGATAAGCTCCCGGTGCTTTGATCTCTGATGCAGTCTCTGTTTTTGTTGCATTTCGTGCCCGTGCTGGAGGCACTATTACTCCTGCTAGTGTTGGTCGCTGCTGCTACTGCTAACACAGCTGTGGCGGAGTCCCCTCCTCCCCCTCTCCCACCAACTCCCCCAGCACAGCCAACAGCATCACCCTGGCATGTAGGGGTCGTGTTAGATGCAGAAGGAGAGGCAGCAGTCGACGCAGCTCCTTCGCCTTGCAAGAGGCACAGCTCGTTGTTGCTGGAGTTGTTGCTCGCTGCTGGCGCGGCTCCCCCTCCTGGTGTGATGTTCTTCATTCTGATGCTGCCTCCTCCGCCTCCACCGCCACTGCCGCTGCCACCTCCCCGGCGTGGCTGCGGCTGCAGCCCGGGTTCCTCCTCGCCTTCCCCCTCCTCGTCCATAACACTAGCACTGCCACCCGCGCCCGGTTTCGAACCCAATCCCGAGTGGATGATAGCGGTGGCAAAGGCGAGGCAGCCGGGGCTGGCAGCGGCAGCAGCGACGGTGGTAGAGGCGCCGGCGTTACTGTTGCTGCCGCTGTTGCCTTTCTTTTTCATGCTATCTGCAACTCCAGCAGAAGCGTCTTTTTTTATCCATGACATTGGGGAAGATCAAATTTTGGCTCCAATGTTCTTGAGAGAAGAGACAGAAACAGAGAGGGGGGGAGAGAGAGAGAGAGAGAGAAGGGAGAGGGAGAGAGAAATATACGTGACTTTTTTGTAAAATATAGTCTGTTCCGTGAGCATGTCTTTCAGAACAGTCTTCAGTGCAAGGTTAGACAAGTGTTGCACCGTCTGTCTGCTCAAACAGTACCACAAACATATTATTATTATTATTATTATTATTATTATTATTATTATTATTATTATTATTATTATTATTATTATTAATTCATTCAAGTTTAACTTTTGTATGCTTTAGATATATCCATTTGGTAAGTAATTTGTATGCTTAATTGTATAAAACCAAGTGGTTTCCAAAAGTGGAAGCAATGCTGCATTTTATATGCATTAAAAAATAAATCAATACATTAACTTCTTTTTGATATGACATTTATTTTACAACCAGAAGAACTTCAAATGACATTCAAAGCATCAGTGCCCGTCTGTTGTTGAATTGCGCAGTGCCCTCTTGTGGCGAGTACGATTACAGTACTGTATATAATCCACTGAAACAAATTGTATCATATATTCTCAGTCACGCATTAGCATATATATATATATATATATATATATATATAATAATATATATATATATATATATATATATATATAAACTAACTCTCGAGTTGATTATCTCGTGAACAAATTACAAACTAAACTTGAATAGTTATAGACCGTTTTGTGGTAACACTTGACTAATTGATTGAAGAACATCATCTGATTAATGCATGGCAGTTAGGAATGATGGTAATTATTATCTTACACACCCACCTCCCAGGTCACCGGCGAGCTATTCGAGAAGCTAACTGAGGAGGAGAAAGCCAGACAGGGCGTTGTTCGGTCGGTGTTCGGTTAAAGGGAAGTCACGAGTGTCGAGTCACGCCAGCACACCCCGCCGCGCTGTGCCACTTACAGCGGTCTCTAGCATCTCTGTCGCAACGCTATACCGAGTTTTAAGATGACCGGGTTTGCGGTGGCCCCTCGTGGAGGTCTGGATATGTGATGGACTATTCCAGTATGCTGTATTATTTATAGGATGGTATACATCTATTTAGAAATAGGCTATCAATGTTATTATTATTATTATTATTATTATTATTATTATTATTATTAGTAGTAGTAGTAGTAGTAGTATTGTGTTGTTACATTCTGTTGATTAATTATTATTATTATTATTATTATTATTATTATATTATTATTATTATTATTATTATTATCTTGCGGGTATACTGCTGTTCCATCTTTAATTAGTCTAGTCAGATCTGTCCGGCTCTTAACAAAAAAAAAAAACAATACAAACAAATAAATGTGCAGTTAAACCCAATCTATCCCTTAATTCATAAATCAACCGCACTGAATTCTTTGATTAATACTGATCGCGCAGAAACCGACCCATTCTTCAGCACGACCGCTCCACAGGATTACATCTCATTGCATTGCATCCCAGACGCGCCGCTATTTACGTGCTTTGATTTATAACAGAAGACTTTTTCTGACTCCTTGTTCTATTAACTAATACCAAAATACGGTGGTGCTAATAAGCCCGGTGCGTTAGTACCCGATCATCACACGGCGCGGTTCACAGTACTGAAGTGATCATAATAAGCAGCTGCAGCTTTCATGCGGTGATGTAGCCCTGTGCAATCCGGTTCGTTGGGTGTGCTTTGTTTTAATGTCTCATGAAACGGCAGGTTTGATATCGACTCAGACAATGCTTTAGTCTCTGGGCTAGACCGTTTAATGAGTGGCGTGGCTGCGTGCTTTTATAAAGGTAGCTGCACGCTGCTGCTGCTGTGCAATAAGTAAGCATTCACAGCGAGACCTCTGCAGAAACGTGTTCATGTTTGAACTGTCATCTCTTATATCCTGGTGGAATACAAAATGATGAATGTTAAATTACTGTTATGTTTTTGATTGTACTGCAGGTGTTAATAAATGCAGAAATATTATCTGAGGGCATTACAATGCTTCTGTGGTTTAGGCAAGGGCCCTGGAACTCCTGGCTTTGCATGGCTTCTATCATATAAAGGGGTTACAGTTTTGTTCAGTGGCGTTCAGCACCCCCACTTTAACAATTGTTCCAGTGCCACTGGGTTTAGGGTTATATACAATATATTACAATGCTGTGGTCGGTATTGCAATAACACAAACACATGTCTATGGGCCAGTCACTATGATCATGGGAATCTATAGGCCAGGGCAAGCTATCGCCTGTTTCTCTGTGTCTGGTCCACAGGCCGTGATGATTAAGGTCTGTATGGTCAAGGTTTGATCTCAGAGGTTAACGCCAGACCCAGATCCTCAGTGCTGTCTGCAGTGTATCACTGTGCCGGCTTCATGCCTCCTTGTGCATGCAGGTCACATATTGAAGAAGCAATACTTTCCACTCTCCCTTGCTCTTTGCCACACCCCTCTACTCTTAGTTATCTCTTTCCTCACCTCCACTGTTCCATACCTTAGTTATGTTGCTTTGTAGCCCCTCCCCCCCTTCTCTGTCTGTCTGTCTGTCTGTTGGGAGCTGTCCTCTGCAGTGCTGTCAGCTGACTAGTTCACACAGCTGTTTATTTTCTCCTTGTCTCTGGCACAATCTCTCCTCCTTCTCCTCTCTGGCTGGCAGCAGGGGGCAGTGTCTGTCTGAAGGTCACAGCCTGGTCCTGTGTGGAGGAATCACCTGTCAGCAAGCACAGTGTAATCAGGAGTGGATCTAAACGGCTATTCGATAGTAAGTGCCTTGTGGGGAGTTAGCCATGCTTCTTTCAAATTCAAAATGTTTGTTTTTCACTGGTTCCACAGCTAACTGCTCTGCAACTTTTTCACTCCACAGTATCACTCTGTGCTGCTCCTATGCATAACATGTAATCAGACAGTACCTAATAACATGCATTCTTCTTAAAATTATATATATAATTTTTTCTGTGCTTGTTGCGGTGAAGGACAACAGCCCTGGATGTGGTACAGCACAGTAACAGAGGCAGTATACTCTGCTATACTGTGTCATACTACCTCTACAGCATATGTAACTAACGCAGACTATGATTCAGAGCTGATAAAGCACAGTGACTATGGCTGGACCGCACAGCTGTTTCTTCAGCGATTAGGAAACTCTTCATGATGTGTAATTAGCTGCAGATAATAAGGAGGAATTTAACTTGCGATAGGAGTGAGTTAGCATTGTGCTTGAATTAATCTCGCTCAGCAGATAATACAGTGACATGCACGGGGCCAAATTTCTGTGCGGGTGACAACACTGTGGCAAGAAAAGGGTTAAGTTGATAGAGAAGCTATTCAAATGAGGGAGCCGCCAGCAATCTTGGGCAATTTTCTGCTCTGTGCTCTAAGGGTTCCTCCCACAAAGTTAATGTAACGCTTGCTTTTAATGCGTTATTTAGGGAGCCTTTGGTGGTGTGTAACTATGAGTGGAGATTCATTTAAAGCACCTGTTTATTTAAACAGTAAAGGTCCCAGTCCAATAGCCTGTAGGGGATTGATTCTGAACCACCTCCTTCCAGCTACAAGTTTTTCCAAATCTCAAAAATGCTCATTTGATTTTAGTAGAATCTGGGTGGAAACTGCAACAGGTATAAAAAAAAATAATCCCTGTTCTCTTAACTCACTAATTTTTGGTTAAATTCATTTGTTTCAGTCATCAAAACCTTTTTGTTTTGTTTTTAACTCAAAAAGTTTAACCCTGTCATGCGTTTTGGACACAAATATAAATCTATTTTTCATTGAACTTTTTTTTTTTCATTGCTTTATTGGAGAAAAACAACACACAGCTCATATGAAATCATCACGCACTTGTGTCTTCCATCCGTCCCTATATAAAGACTAGACAAGAGTACAGAAAACCATTGTGTACGAAGTGATTCTTGACAAGAACACTATTAATATAGCCGTGAGATTTCAAAATGGTACCAAGTTGTTCTTTAAATGCTCTACAAAAGGATCGGAACCTCGGAACCAGCGGCGATCATGCCAGAGAGATCGTTATGAAGAAGCAATTTAAACGTGATTGCCTTGCTCTCTAAATCAACCTTGATTGCTGTCTTTGAAAGCCAGACATCCATCGATATCCTATAAATGGGTTTTCTTTCACAGGGACACCTGTAATGCATTTCTCTGTGGCCTCTGCTGCAGCGCCATAACTTACTGATTTTTCCGTGACCTGGTGATATGGGACCTCTTGCTCCGTCCAGCTCAAAACCGCCCTTTAAATCTGGCTCCACATTTCTTCCATTATCAACCTGGATGGAAAGTAATGCTCATAGATTTCCTGCTGCTGTTTCTACTTTTAGACTCCCCTGCGATCCAAATGCTCCCCACCCCCCAAGCTTTCAATGCACATGAAGTAGGTGAAAAAATAGATGATGATTAAGTAGATTCAAGAAAATGCACAGAGTCCTTTTCTTCAATCAGTTGCCAGGTTTATTGAAATATGCAGGGAGTCTGGTCCCAGGTACAGGACAAACAACACTCAAAATTACAATGTTTGCGTGACATTAAATACCCTTCTGTATAGATGGTCCACCTCCCCTTTCTCTGACATTAACCAGTGGTCAAGGTAATTTAATTTATTGTGTGAGTGTTAATGTGTGTGTGTCTGTGTGTGTGGTCTAGTGTGACAACCTCTGAACTCAGTGCATTCTTCACACTCCTGGAGACAAAAGGTCCATACATCTGCCTTTTGTTATCTCCTTGCGACCCCCTTTGATGCCAGTGGGATTATCTCTTTTGATCTCTCTGAAGTCTAGAGCCTGTTCCCTTCTAGTCCACAGCATTGTTATCTCATTAGCTTGCAGTCATTGTTGGGCAGTTTGTAGACGCATCGTCTCTATCAGTGGTTAGCAGTACATGCAATTTGAACCAAACAGTCTGCTATCTGCAATATTAGTCTCTTTTCAGAAAAGAACACCAGTATAGCTCTGCTAGTCCACATGCGTAGCAAACTGCTAATCAATTCTCAATCCATGTTTTCCAACAGCACAGAATAAAGCAACTTGGCAAAACACATGGATTTCTTATTTCTTATTTTCTTTCATGTTCTGTTTCAGTTATCACATATCCTGGTTCCATGTTCATCTTGTACTGCAGTGTAACCATTAAGCTGCCCACCTGCACCGCACGCCCTTGCCTCTAGTGGATGCAAGAAATACATCGTAAAAACAAGTTCATAGACTCCAAGATTTACCATCCTGAACTTTACAGCCAAGTCATAAACCGATATTCAATTCTTAAATTAAAAACTTGACAGCAAACTTGCAACCTACACACTAACTGCTCTTTCAAGGGCTAGAGCTCTGCTGTACATGAGTCCTGTACAGAATCTGTTCTTGAACTGAACACAATCACTCCATCTGTCCACTGATGCTGGGTCAGCACCAAGAGAAACCATCTATCTAGACAGTTCACTTAGAACCAGGCCTCTGATCCAGTTTCCCAGCAGATTTGTGGCCCTTTCCAGAAATCAGATGCATTCTGTACAGAGCTTGTTAGAAGAAACAAGCAAGATTGAATCAGCCTGATCATTTTCCTTTAACAGCTGCATTCTGGCCTCTTTGGGCCACACCACTCACCAATTGCAGGGAAATAAGTGTTGAAGAAGCTGATCTATTACTCTCAGCTACTTCTAACAAATGAGTTCGCTCAGCTTGCCAGAATATTTTTTGTATAGCACCAAATCAGCTATAGACAATTTAAGACAATACATGCCAGGCAATTATACACCTTGAAAATCAATCATACCCCACAGGAGGATAACCTGGGGTGCAGGGTTGGAAGAAAGAAGTTAAAAAAAAAAAAAAAAAAAAAACACATCTCTCCTACTACATGGAAGATGCAAATGCATGATGACCTATGATATAATCCTTCCCATATAAATATAAAACTGGACAAAACAGAATACAATTTAATTAAATATATTGTTTCCAAAACTAATGTTTTTAAAGTTATTGTCAAGATTTAAATCATGAAGGGGCAAAATATAAAATATTGCACTGCAGTTGTATATACACACACTTACAAAAAAAAACTGTTTGACTCTACCGATCGTCTGGATTTCATGCAGACACTTAAAGTTTCTACATTATGAATAGGCAAAGCACCCTGTCCAAATACAGCACACTATAAACCTGAACCCTGCAATATTACAGGCTTTACCAGAAATCTGAATTCCTGAATACTGCCCAGTATTTTAATTTATTAAAATCATTGTTTTCAGATTGTCATCTGCCGTCAAAGTTGAATTTATGTACAACTGTCAAAAACAACAAGTGTAATTCTGGTGGCCAGTTGAAATAGAACTTCATACTGATTTGTTGTTTTCTGGAAAGGATGGTTAGCAGATTGAAAAATCCTACTGCAAATGTGTCCCCCCTTCTGGATATTTCATCATACAAGACAAGAGGTTTGTTTAATACAAGCTGCACTTGAGGGCAAACTCCCACCCCCACCCCACACTTAATTTCACCTTTAAAAATAACCCTTTATCAATAGGCCAGCTGCATTTTAAAAACCATGCAGCTCACCTCAGTCAAAATACACTGAACAAGATTAAACTTAAATGTGACAAGTGCAACTGAATCCATCATCAATACAAATATCACTCTTGCAAATATGAGCTTTACACTGATGGACAGACACATCAAGTTATGAACACAAAGGGTAAAAACACTTCACACAGGATTACCATTTTATATATCAAACCAAGTTTGAACCGCTATAAAAGACTGTACTTTGCACCACACAGTTGTACTTTGTTAATGTGTAATTGATGTACACAAACGGACTTGCTATTCAAGCTTTAACACACAAGGGGGCAGTAGACCATTACAATTTGGAACAAGGACCAGTGCTGGGATGAAAACACTGGTTTTTTCCTTTCCCAAACCAGTCTGGAGAAAGCTGAACAAGCATGAACTATGTGGATAGATCTGGTTCCTGTTTTAAAAAGGATGACATTACTAAAAATGCAGTCTTCTAGGATCCTTTGTTCATTTGGATGCCCATTCAAGAGATCTCACACACACACATTGAAAGAAAATCCACACAAGCTAAAATCAAGGAAGTTTATTAAATTTTGTGCAAGTTGTTAAGAGGAGACAAGGTGGTTTCACGGTTAGCTTGTGTCAATTCAGGCAAATTTATAACTTGTTTACGCACACTATTTAAAACATGTATTTAATGTCAATCAAATCCTACACCTTGGAGCTTGTTACAATATTAAATGGCACATATAGCGACTATTTAAAAAATAAATTAAAAAAAAAGCATAAAGGGCATTCTGGCAATAGCAACTCACCCCAAACGTTTAATCTGACTGAACTATAAAAAGGACAGAAAGGGGTAAGCCAGAAGCTACCTCTGTATATGGCCCACTTACAGGGACTGGTAGAAATAGGATATTTAAATTAAATCCACTGCAATAGTAACCCATTTATACATACAACCTGCCAATAAAAAGCATAACATCTTACAAAATGCAAGCATGTATATCAAGGTTATGCAATGCATCCTATTTAATTTTGTATTGGAAAATATTAAAGGTTGTAGGAAAAGCAAGCAATTTGCAGCGGAAGCTGCATTACCAATGCACATACAAAACCATTACAACTTGGAAAATCCTATCCGTTTGTATGAATATTTACAAAAATTTAACAGCAAGTCAAATCATTACATTATCATTAAATAGCCATCCTTATTTCAGGCATTGCCAGGTTTAAAAAAAAAACAAAACAAAAAAAGAAACACACTACACATTTCACACATTAGAAAAGTTTCACCACCACCACAGCCTATAAAAATCATGCAGACAGACAAGCCCGCTTGTTAAATTAACCCTATGTTCCCTGTCAGTGCAAGGTAGCGGGGGAAGAAAAAAAGCACTGGCAGACAAAATATATACATAAAAAAAGAAACAGAAATCCACCAGCAAGGACTACTTCACTGAATCGCAGGATACACTGGAAAGTAACTGCTTGAAAGATCTCTGCCATAGTAGTCTTGAGGGCATCTGTCAAAGAAACACAGTTTTACCCTCAAGCTGGTTCATACACTCCAAGATACTTACAAACTGATTACTCTGGAAACAAAACAAGCAAGATAATCAAGTTACGGACGTTGAATTCCATTAAACTCTAGGATTGAAACACGTTTAAAAAAAAACAAACATTTAAAACCAGAGTGTTCATAACAAACTGTAGAATGCTCACCTTCACCCAGTTTTCAGTTGCAATTTCTCTGCCTGACATTTTGGTCCTTATGGTTAGCTGCTGCATTGCTCTTTCTATATCGAAGGAAAGGAAAAACACAAGACAGACTGAAGTAGATTAAAAGGAAATTGCATTTTATTCCACTGTGCAAAAATGCATGAGAAAACAGTAAGTGAATTCAGAGCAGTCAATTATGTTTCACAGCAAAACCATGCCCTTCAACAAAACAGGGTACAACTGCAGTGCCATTTCATGACACTTACAGTAAAACAAGACACACTGGTTCCAACTAAACAGTGAACAGATAAATAAGGTACAGATAAACATTTACTTACAGAGGGGCGGCTCCTGAGTCATCATCTAGAGAGCAGCAGCAATACATGGGAATTAAAATGGAAAGAAAATGTTAGTCAGCAGCCACAGAGGTCGAACAAAGGACAGTTCTGCTTTGGGGAACCCGCCTGGTCCTAGTTGTCTTGGCCCAGTTTACAGGTACTCTGGTTAACGGTGCTGAATTTGTTACCTCCACGCCATCCATGTGCCACACACATGAATTAAATCAATTGTTTCAAATAAGACAACCCATTTACATAGGAAGTACACTTATATACATTATACATTAAATAGAGGTTACTTCTTCAACCCCTCAAATTTACCAGGGTTTAGCCATTAGTGAACAGTGCTGAGCACTACTACCATTTAAAAACATGTAACGACTATAAAAAGAGAATGAATTACACTTTGTGAAGAAAGACACCCAAACTATCCATGCTGTGAAGGTCCATGCGTGGACCAAGACCACAGCATCCACAAGACTTGGTTAAGCCATCCAGATGGACACACAGATTCCATCCTAGTCTTCAATTTAACAAAGTGAATGCAGACCCATGCAAAACTATTAGTTGCAAAGCTTCACATGCAAAAATATAAAGCCAACATTCCACTCCAGTCCATTAGGGTTAACCTTCACCAAGGAAGACTAATGATGCTGCATAAACCCTTAAGTGAACAGCTAAAACCCATCTACAATTTACACAACTGTCTGCTGTATCATGTTAGACTTACAATTAACCCTTTCACTGGTTAACATCTTCAACAGGTCTGGGCACATTCATGAAAAACAAATACACATTTTGATAAGTTGCCCATTGCACCAAATCTTAAACAGTGTTAAAGCTTCAAAAGCAGTTTGGGAGACAGACCAGTGAAAGGGATAATCACTATAAAGAAAACATCTTCACTATTAATAGTTACTCAATTGAAGCGATGCATAAAACACTATCTTCCTCTTATAAATCCGAGGCAGAAGCCACTTCAGTCTGACATGCAGTTTTGTCAACTTACCAAAATATAAAAGCAGCAGCAAATGAAAAAATAAACAAAATGATAATTCTGGCATAGCACAAACTATATAAAAATCTTTAAAATCATAAAGGAAATCGGCTGAAAAAAAAATGTAGCGAATAAACCAACTGGTCCTGATGAACACATTTGAGACCATAGAAGAAACAGTTCTATAGTCTTTACAGACATAAGACCAGAATATTTATTTTTTTACAGCAAGTAGACATTTACAACTCATTTAAAAAAGGAAAGTATTAAGCCAGTATTAAAACTACCAGACTAGTAAAATCTTTACCCACAGCATAAAACCATGTTTGCATCAAAATGAACTTTGACTGGACTTGTACAACAGCGTGTTTACCAAAGCATACCAAATTCAAACAGATTATATATTAAGCTCCTGGCACAGGTTAGCCATTGTATGCTTTACAGCAAGGGTTCCCAAAGTGCGGCCCCCCCCAAAGACTATGGTCCCCAGAGATTTGAATTAAGCAGAGTTCACTGTACATACATTCAGCTCTTAGTGAAGTGGTTAGTTGTACAAGATGCATTCTGCCTCACTACTGAAGAATAACCCACAAAGTTTAACTGATATAGTTTGAAGAGTATCTATTTCAGTATTATCTTCTTTAATTGTCGTGCCCAGGACAATGCAAGATGTGACGGCATGATATTGCTGCTCAAACCTAAGCCTGTTGTGGCACCAAGACACAGGATAAAATACAAATACATTTCAAAGCTTCTGGTGTTGCAGTGCTAGAAATATACATTCCTAATTTAAATACAAAAATGTATTGGAAATAAAGATATAATTTGGGACATATTTCGGTTCATGAGTGGTGCGGCCCCCCATTCCACGCAACCTCCGAAAATTGGCACTCCATCACCAAAACTTTGTAACCCCTGCTTTAAAGCAATCCTAACATGCCCTTTCCCAGCATTAAAGCTAAAGAAAGTTAAACTGACCAAGACTGCAGATGAAGCAAAAACAGCAATTGCAAAGTACTCCCATCCCACCTTTTACAATGTCTGATTTTATAATATTACTTAACAAGCCTGAAGCCCATGTACTGCCACATTAACCAAGTCTGGATTTAAATAAACTGGACTGAAACCTAGACTAGGCTTAGTAGTTTTATCAGACTATTTATTTTACTAAAGAGATTTCCATGGTCTCAATCACACAAGCAAGACCAACATTGTTGAGAGTTTCTCCCCCCCTCTAACTCCTCACGGTCACTGCAGGAATTCAGGAAGTATTAATTCATGAGTAGTTCTCTTCCCCCTTCCCAATGCTCTTACTAAAACGATCTTGCAGACCAATCAGTAATTAAAAGCAATAAACTAGCCGAGGTGCACGTACCGTCGGCGATGTCATCGGGCTTTCTCCTCTTCTCATAGATGAAGATGACAGTGACTAGGATGATGACCTCCGCCACGATGCCCAGGAAGGGCCACAGGGCTGCCAGGCGGCTGCGCACGCGCAGCTGGATCTTGTCAGAGCCGCTGCCAACTTCATTGGTGGCCAAACACTCGTAGTCCCCCGCGTCCTTCTCTATATCTAGCTCGCTTATAGACAAGATCGACTTCTCAGGGGTGCTCTTCACTTCATATCTCTCAGTTCCATTAGCAAGGAGCTGGAGGGAGCATTCAATTCACAGCTTTAGTTAAATCCCTTGTCATAGGGAACTAGGAAGCAAGTTACAACAATCTTCAAAATGCTACGTATGTAAATAATTTGACATTGTATATACAGTTATAGTAACATTAATGTTAAGTCTGTGTATGTTATCTTAAATCAGTGGTTTAATATGGTAAGGAAACTCTTGCAGGCTGAAGCAGCGCCAACTTGTCTGTATCTAGCTAACAATCCTGTCCAGTACAAGAACTCAAAGTTGGTTTACGTACCGTTTTCTTATCCCCAATAACCTTGAACCACTGCCAGTCAGTGGGTAAAGGGTAACTGTGGCATGTGCAGGTCAGTACCCCCTTGTCATTTTCATTGCCTTGCTCAGAGTGCTTATAAGCTTTCACATGAGGAAGAACTGAAATACAAAAAACAAAACCACCAATTAGAGCCCACAGCCTTGCTATCATTTTCATCTCCCATTGAATCCGCTTTGATCGCATTTCACATGACCTCACATTGTATAGTGAACAGATACCTTGTACTAGGAGACTGAATCCTCACCCCACGCAACGTAGGAGAACAGCAATGGTTGACAAGCATAGCACAATAGAATGGGTTAATCAAAACCTCCAAAGCACTATTCAGTTATCTACACCATTGGGGCCAGTTTTAAAGTCTTTACCTTTTACTTCGATTGAAGAATTCACTTGTGGAGAGGTGAGAAACACACAGTGATACACTCCACCAGTTTGGAGGTCTGCCTTCTTTATCCTGGAAATAAAATGAACATTGCATTAATGTTAAACTGCAGAACTTAATGACTGCAATTCAAAATCTATTCAGATGTTCTTCCATATTATAAAAAAATAAGTGTAAGTGGAACAAGAACACTGTAGTAATATTAAAATTACATGATTTTATCTTCACGTTTGTATTCAACACTTTCTAACTGTCTCTCAAGAAGCTTCCTTCAGAATTGCATCTGTTGACTTAGTCCAGGATCAATCTTTTTATATAGCACCTTTCATAAGACAAACATCACAAAGCACTTTACAAGATAGTGAGGAACAATGCACAGTACATTACACAGTAAAAAATGCAAATATTAAATACAGGCATAGTACATTAAATAAGATGAAGATGTGAATTGTCAATCATACAAATTAGATGGAGGGAAATCTGAAAAAGCAATTTAAAAAACAGCTAACAGATACCAGGCTTTAAAAGCACTGAAAGCAAGACGGTGACCATAATGCACAATAAGTAAGAATTCATTAAAGTGTGGGGGTGGGGGGGTGGGGGTTAGCAATTGATTACATACATAAAGAAACAAGCTAGAGATTGCCACACTTAAGAGCTAAGCAAGAGGATTATGCAAATAGCTTATCATGTGCCTTGCAAATCCAATAATAGTTAAACTCTGGTATTAAAACTACTGATCTTTTGTTCAAGAGCACTGTGCACACACTTCCTGCCAGAAAAAAAAACTGAACCCTGAAGACTTATCTACACTGAACCCAGCTAGTATGGAACAACCCATCAGAGAGACAGGCTAACCAAATAGACCCCCTGCTGCCACCAAGACCTTCATTTGAGTTAAGTTTTGTTTTTTTTTCATTTGGCAAAAATGCACAACTACAAAGCTTGCTAGTACCTATAACAATAACCCATTTGTTAGCCCCAAGAGCTCTGACTGCACTTTTCTAATGAGGAATTAACATCAGAGCAGAAGCTGCGTTTTAGAATGGTAATCCACGTGGCCACTGAGCCCAGCAGAGCATTGCTACAAGAAGAACCGCATGTCTGCCTTGTCAAGTCGAGTGAGCGTCAGCCACTAAAATCAGATGGGTCACAGCCAACAGCACCACCATTATAATGAGCAGCCAGAGCACAGCTAATAAAGCAGATTAAGGCAATTCGTTTCTAACCTTATGTAATTTACATATAGATATTAGTGCTTGAACAGGCTGTCATGCATTTAAATTAACTCAAAGTCTTACATACATTAAAAAAAATTAGCCATATCACATAAAACAGTACTTCAACAATGCACAGCTTTTAAGGCTTCTGTACTTTGGGAAAACATTCAATAGGTGTGGGTCTGGACCCAGACTACATACGTGTATTCTATGAAGGTATTTGGCTTGGTGTCCACAGAACTATCAATCTTCTTCCCGTCTTTCTCCCAGTGACTTCCAGCAACAGCAGAGGTTGGGTTTGTCAGGTTGCAGGACAGCTGGACAGTTGTTTCATTGACATTCACAACCTCACTTGGCATTGTTACAATAACAGGATCTGTATTTACACAACAGAACGTAGTTTAAAAATAGATGACAATTACATCAGTTTATTTTGAAGTGTTAACTCCAAAGTCTTGAAATAATGGGCAACATCCATCAATTTAAGCTTGGGTAAATTCCACAAATGAACAAAAGTTAGAATGCAATGCAGGTTTGTTATCTTAATGTTTGCCAATAGCTATAGAGAAACACCAATAAAAGATATTGAACATTGGCTAAACATTTACAAGACTCACCCTTTAACCCTTTCAGCCCTGAACTGTCAAGCAGAACAAACTCCTTTGAGTATACACAAGGTCAGGACCTTTACTTGCATATATTAACACACTACCTCAGCCTGACCTAGCCGTCCATGATGTTCCAACATTACTTCCAATGTCATGCACCAACATACTGCACCAACAAAGGCAGAGCTGAAAGGGTTAAGTTGTTGCATTTAATTGTCAGTTTGCGCAGCCAATTCATTCTGAAAGGACATTTGTTTCCGAATCAAAATCAAGAAATCCAAAAGGATAAGGAAAAAACAAAAAAAAACACAGGATCAAATACAACAAAAGCAGGTCCCACGCTCAACTTCCACAGCTACGTGTGACATGCCCTGCTCAGTGTAATTTTTCCTGTTCTTGAAGGAAATTAAACACTTATTAATGGCACTTTAGGAAACTACACATTGCAACTCACAAGCTTAAACTAAAAGGTCTAGGAAAGCAAGAGTTAACTTTTTGTAAAAGGAAAGTTATGCAATTTAGCCATACAAGACATTCCAGCTTATAGGACAAGTGAATAACAGAAGGTAGGGATAAACAAATATAAATCCTGTTGAGCTCAAAATTATCCCCAACCATTTATAAAATTAGGGCTTGTATAATTGTTGGTTTCTCTCCAAGTGCATTTTGACTATTACAGTTCCTGTGAATTTCAAGCCCAGACAGCAAACAGTAATTTGAACTATGCAATTAGTAGGTGCAGCACTTTAAAAGGTGCGTTAAGTACTGCCTTCAGACAGACAGGTTTTATACTCAAGAACTCTGCTCAAAGGAACTAGGGCACAAGAGATTCTAAAGAGGGAGGTCAGCAGCATTAGCAAAGCAATGGTTAACAAGGACAAAGGCAAAGACCTGGATTATAGACAGCAGCAGAGGAAGAGGCTTTGGACTGAAGTGTACAGAGTGATCGGTTTAGCTGACCAGCAGTGTGGAGGGAGGGGAAGGAGAGAAATCGAGCCAGTTCAGAGAATCCAAAGTAAGCTCATTTTGAATCTAACATATTAAATATTTAATATTTGTCCTACTTAAAATAGTCACTGTCCTCAATGCAAGAAAAGTACAGATTAACAACTTTTGGTAAAGAAAAAATCCTAAAGTGGTACTTTAAGTGTTCAAATAAGAGGCACCCCGTTTGAGCCTCTTGCCTTTTAGAAAATTAGCATCTGGACACACTGCAAACCACTGAACTGATTACTGAAGCTTTTTGGTATTCTGCTTGTGTAAACTAAAGCCTTGAAGGATTTCCTCTGATGTCCTTTACTGCCATGACAAGTACGGTCACAACTGTCTGAGGCATTGTAAAGTACAGAGTCAGTTATTTAAAACATCAAACTAGGACACCGTGCTAAATCCTAACTAAAAATCCTAAATTATAACTATCAGCTGTTTAATCTACACATTGCTTTTTAACAAACAGCAATAAAAAATTACAAGAGAAACTACTAGCAGTTTCTAATAAAAGCAAAACGTGTTTAATCAAAAAAGCAGATTTTTTTTCAGTGCAGTGGTAAATATCACGGTATGGAACTGCATGCGATTTCTTTATGGGTCAAAAGGAGGCGCCAGGTGGGAGATATGAAAGGTACAGACCTTCCAAAAGACGTACAGCACAAACAAAAACAGCAGAGTACTGAATCAATCTTGGACGAATATTTGTTCGTGAATGTTTTAACATTAAAATAAAACATTAATCTAGAGAAATTGTTTCTACAAACCAAAACAGTCAGTTTGTGTTTTACATCATTTGGCAACGAGGGCACAACGGGGCGGGTGGGTGGATAGAGGGGGTAACAGACACCGTTACAAACTGACCGCCACTCACATTCAAATACAATAATGTTTGCCTGTGAGCGAATCCACTTGATTTTGGGGCTCTTCTTCAGGTCGTTGCGGTCGGGGTCATTGGAGGCTCTGCACTCGTAGGTGCCCGAATCATTGAGCGAGAGGTTTGTAAAGTAAATGGTGCTGGTGGCGTGGAGGATGTAGGTGGCGTTGATCTTGACCTGCTCCTGGCGCGCCCCATCAAACAGCTGTGTGAACGTTTCCTCCGACTCGTCCCCCTCAATAAACCACCACTGAACCTCAGGGATGGGGTTCCCCATTACCTCACAGTGCAGCTCAGCATTGTCTTCAACCAGTTTCATTTGAGACATGGGGGACTTCATAAAACCAGCTTGGGTTTTATTGGATTTGGGGGGGGGGGGGGGGGGGGGGGGGGTAATCAGATTGATTTATTATTTATTTATTTTCCAGGTGTTAATGCAAAGCAGAAAAGAAAGAAGAACAAGTTAAAGTCAAGAAAAAAAAGCAAGCAGATTAGCAGAAGACAAAGCAGCCATGGTTTTATCAAGCAATAAATAAGTTAATTGCAAAAGGGGCCTCTTGCAAACTTAACAATCACCAATTACTTTAACTGTAGTTCTCAAATTTCTTGTCCACTGTGAACTATATATAGCTCTGGTCTCTTCCCACTCAATTAAGATGCATGGATTCCAAAATGTGTACATACATTATCAAAATCTATGGCCTTTTAAGCAATAAAGGCAAGAGAATGTTGAATGAAACATGAAAATGTTGTTAAGAAAACAATGACAAGTACAAATCAACCACTTGTGTACATAAGTTGAGGAATGCACAAGTTTCTCTGGAAAACGGAAACCCCACGCAGATTATACTGTCAGGGATTTCTAATGCAACATCAATGTACTTTAAGTGTTGCAGATTCAGTATGACACCCCCACACCCCCTTCCAAGCCAACTTTACCCAAATGATACCTGTTAAGGGTTATTCAGCAGCCTTTAACACATCACGCCAGTATAACTTACAGACTTCCAAGTTTAACCAAACCTCAAGGTGGCATTTGAGGCCAGAGAGGGCCAGATGATTCATGGTATGTATTTAGACTGTCCGGTCATTCTCTTCTGTTCTTGCGAAGAGGAAAGACTCTGTACAAGTAACTGCAAACGCCCCAAGCAGAAAGACACGTGACCTTTAAATTACAAGCCACGGCTATTGACTGCTCGAAAAAGTCACCTTCATGACAGCTAAATCTCTGGGGAACAAATGTACTGCCTATTTAGCAAAGACTGCTGGCTCCAACTTTAAATATACCAGGAATCTTTATTCATTAACTCCCCCCCCACCCCACAAAAGGTTGTTATGTAGCTTTAACTGCTTTGCTTTTTTATTTCATCATTCCCATTTGGTTTTATAAAAAAGTGTTGCAATACAGTTTCCTAATCCTATGCTGAGCCAAGTCTGTTGAAGCCATGCCAGGCTGAAATACTGAGAATTTAGATATCTGATGGATATTTATGAACATCTTTTCTAGAGTTTATTAAACACACAACGATTCTGGTCATCCTGCCATAGCCCAGTAAAGAGGTCTATGGTTTTTATTTCAACAAGGTGCACATGCTTGTTTAATGATAGATATCCGACAGGCCATTAGCAAAACTTAAGATATACAGTGAAGATAATACTAGTGAGGGTTTGAGGTTACATATACTATAAAGACAAAGCTCTGTCTAGCCAAAAAATAGGACACAGGCACATTTTAATTATGATCATTTACACTGCAGCCACTCAAAACAAAGCCATCATGTCCTGGCAACATATTCTGCTCCAATAAGCAAGAAGGAATTAAACATAACATTTAAAAAAGTAGATAAATAAAATTGATGTGCAATGCACGACTGTTTGTTGGCCAATTCTTGTATTTTAATAGGATACCAGCACCTCAGTTGACGCACCGCGTAAATATTTATGCCAACTCTGTCATCATCTAGTTGCAGACTCAAGTATTCCGGGTGCTACATCCCCCACTTCTCTGCTCACTGTATTTGAAGCTCTTCCTGGTAATTGAGAATTGCTTCTGGGATACTGCCTTCCTATAAAACACCCAATGGATTTTAGGCCTAGCAAGCCCTCCCCTCCAATAACCTTTAGAAGTCCTTGCGCTGAACATTGGAATTTCATACACAATTCCAGTTTCCCAGTAGGTTTTTCTAATTGTCCTTCCGTCTCTACATTACTCTCAACTCCTTCCACAAGACCCGTGACTGGCTGATATACGCTGCTGTGGTTTCCGGTTTAGAAAGTCAGTAGAGCCATTTCTTTCCCAATTACTCAAGTCACATGGTTGACCGTCTACCAAACAGCCCCTAGTACGATACAGATTACTGAGTGGGCTCTTTATATCTGGTCACACAACAAGCAGGTCATTCACTTTCACAGGTCCATAATCTGTTAGTACATTCCCTACACAAAGAAACACACACTTGTACTGTAAGTCATGTGTGCCTTACCGGTAAGAGTGATCTAAACCACACTGAAATCTGTGCTTTTCATCTCCATCCATGAACAAGAGTTTTAAACTCAAAGGAAATACAAAAAATGCCCTGGGTAGGACGACATTCAAGTAACAGACACCCCTTCTCTAAATACAATTCGAGTTTGTTTCATTAGGGAACTTTGTCCCAATTACACGTATTAGTAATCTGCCAGTTATTAAGTTTAATTTTTTTTAATTCATCTATCCAGGACCTTGTTCCAACCTCGTATGTATTTAATTAATGAATTCCAGGGCCACTGTCTAAAGTATGGTACAACTACACCACAATGAGATTCTGTAACCTAAAAGACAACCAATTTATCCTACCAGGACATTTAAATAAATCAGCCACATCAGTAAATTAAATGCAAAGATTGAAGCCAATTTAAAACCACTAATTGCGCAGCTAGCGTCACTTAAAATAAGAGCAGTTTTATTAACACGCGCTACCAAATTCGGAAATCTACTTTCGAATTGCAGAGACCTCGTTTAAGGCGAGTTACAATCCAATTAATAGCATGTTCCCCTACATGACATGTGATTAACATGTACATTTTTCCGGGTGTGTATGTAGGGCTGGAAAGCACGATCGCATGTACACAGTACAGACACACAAGCAAACTGTGAACAATTACATAGCAGCCAAGTTAGGTCAGGTCACCAATATTAATTAGCATAAACGTGTTACCTTATTTTGAACGTGTTTATCATTAACCATGACTGGATAACAGAAAATAAACGGGCTTTATTTCAGACACGGTTACGGAAACAAATGGATTTTTTTTTTTTTCTGTCTCTCTCAACACAACTCGACTGGTGTTCCGCCATCTTACCGAACCTGTTCAGCAAACGAGTGTATCAAACGCTCTCAGCATAACACACATCTTCTAAAATAACATCAGATCACTTAATCGTACTTTAAAAAGAAAACGTCCTAAAGGTGAAACCGCCACCGACAAGCGTGTTTCTCTTGCTCGTCTCCTGCCGTTCACCATTACAAACGCCGTCGTCACAGCTCCGGAACAAAACAACAAAACAACACCGACACTTGCGTTTCTCCTTAGTTAAAAACAGTAAACATTACCAGAAATTGACCTACCCGTCATGGCAGTGGCGGCGCACAAAGACGCCAACAGAGCGCCGAGGCTCCACAATAACGCCATTGTAAAGGCTTTGTTTTACTGTGTTAACCGCAGCCCGGCTCCTCTCTCTTCCCCGGTGTCGAGCAGACTGCGCAGCGCAGCGCAGCTCCACCTCTCGTTCTTCCTCGCCGGCCTGCGCGGTGACGTCGCGGCTGCGTGTGGGACGTGACTGCGATGGAGGGTTTTGGGAAGAAGCTGCGGTCACGTGGTGTACTTGAGTCTTTTTCCCAGCTGAATTTAGTCGTTCAGTGTTAGTTTATAATTACAGCATCAAGCAAACACCTTTTGGTAGCCGCTGTGCAAATTTTTTAAAAATCATACACACGGCACCAGTGATTACTTGTATGAATATTACTAGATAAATGCCGCCGTTAAATCTACCGTTTTTCTGAAAACAGAGGCTATTGCATTGTCCATAAGATTAGTACGTATTTGTCCTTATCATTACAGAAGCTTCGTTTTCACTTTATCTGATATAATTGTGTTAAAAGTCACCAGATGATATCGCAAAGAAAAGCATATTATTATTATAGTTGAAACTGCTGACATATATATATATATATAATATATATATATATATATATATATATATATATATATATATATATATATATTATATTTACGCTACGTTTAGCATATACAATTGTCAAGGGAAAGTGTGTTTCAAAACAAACATTAGAGGAATATATAGGCTTTTGATGCCATGGTAACCACACACTTATTTCTCTTTAAATGTAATGTCTTTGTGATGAATTTCACTATATTTTATTTGTCTAGTCTACTGCTCCTTAACAGACACCTGACAGGCTTAACTGGGGAAGTCCGCCATGTACCATAGATAAGCAGGTGATTTTATTTTATTCTTCTATATTGTACATTATCTCGATTTTTCTTCTAAAACCACAAACTTTAGGTCATCCACAGCGTGACTGTTCCTTGTAAAGTACTGAACTATTAGTTCATTTACTTTTTTTTTCTTATATTTCATATGTGGTTCTGTATTCTCTTATATAATGATGCACCTCTCTCTCCAATATCACTATCTCTTAAATCGTTATACCTTCCAGCGTACACTGCAACTAAATTCCTTCAAAAGGCCGATGAGTTTCATTGTGCGGTGCTTATTTTGAGCTATTTTAGAGTTTTATGTCTATGTTTTTTTTTTTTTTTCAGGACTCGCTTTTTATGGTTGCGCTGTATCAGTCCGGAGATGACAGTCAAATATAAAGAGTGCTGATACCTTTTATTGGATTAAGGAAAGCAATAAGCAATCCCCAAGCTTTCAAGACCTCAAAAGATGCAGGAATACGTTTGCAAATGTTGACATGAAAGGAAAATGTTGGAATCCAGTGGCAGTCAGGTCAGCGGTTTGTACGGCCAGCCAAAACGTTATTATTTCACTTAACATGTTAGGAACAATTAAGATGGCAGATTGTCAGGGATTGCAAACCACGGCGACCTCATTATTTCACTGGATTTGTTTTTCTTTCTTTCGCTAAAATAGAGGGAGCAATTAAACTAATTAACAACTTTTAACAAAAATACCTCATCAAGAAAACGCTACTGAGAATTAGTTCATTTTCATTTTGTTCAAAGAAAGGAATGCAACACAGTGCACTTTTTTGGTTCAGGGTTTAACGCGTTATGAAGACTTGTTAATGTGGCTGCTCCAGCACAAGTCCAGATTAGGACAATGTGTGCTATGGGGTCGGCTGTCCTGCAGTCACTGTCCTAGGGTCGGGACAACTATACTAAAAGTTAGAGAGAGTGAGACTAACTTGATCACTGGTTTCACCTGCGTGAGATTCCCTGCTGACACCTGTGTTGCTAATGAGATGCACTCACTAGTAAAAACTGGACGAAAAGAAAAAAAATATAGCTTTATAAAAAGCTGACGCAACTTCCATAGTAAATTTCTTTTTTTTGTTTTTTTTTTCAATCCGCTCCTTGTAGGGAAGAGTCCCATTTTCCAGATTCCTGTACTGTGCCTATTCATTTTTAATACTCGCCACAGATTCTCTACGCAGAACAGAAAATGTATTTTTCTTGCTGCTGTAAGACCATCTCCTTCTAGGCTCGTGTGTGTGTGTGTGTAAGACCCTCCGAATTAATAAATCTGGACAGCATGCAGGGACTCCCTTAATGCCGCGTCAATGCTTGCATTGATCCATTCCCCCGCTTCGGTGCTTGTTTTGGAGAAAACGAAGGGTTTAAATGTGTGTAAGGACTCTTATACACTGTACTTGGGAGTAAGTTAGATTTGATCAACGTTGAAATATATAAA
Organism: Polyodon spathula; assembly: GCF_017654505.1. Classification (NCBI taxonomy): domain Eukaryota; kingdom Metazoa; phylum Chordata; class Actinopteri; order Acipenseriformes; family Polyodontidae; genus Polyodon; species Polyodon spathula. The sequence goes on from NC_054559.1 coordinate 17,422,952, forward strand.
ATATAAGCAGCAACATGACTTTCAGAGCATTTTCAGGCACCAGAGATTACCCTGGATAGCACTGCTACATTTGTTGGTTGATGCAAAGTTGCATATAATGCTGTCCCACAATAGGTTAATATGGGGGTACACGGAGCTGATAACATCAATTTCCAAGCTTTAAAAAAAACAATGCATTTTGCTGTAAGGTACACACGGTATGCTGATACTAACACGATCAAGCCACGCAAGCAAAGAGATGTGATACCATGTTGCAAGTTTCCATTAGTTACCATTGTGATGTCATAATCAAAACCGCCTCCTGTCGAGATTGTTCCTCTGCTCTTGAACAGATTTGTACCTGTTTGTCTATCTCTCTCTCTCTCTCTCTCTATATATATAATAAAAATAATAATCATTCCTGAACGTGTGACTGTAACCTTATAACCAGCGTTGATTTCACCTGTCCATCACTCTCCACATCGGTCTGGTTCAACAATTTCCAACGTGTTATTTTACATTTTATTTCATATGCAATGTACACCGTACTGTATGTAGCCCAGAACGCCTATTAGGAAACCTGATATCGAATTGAACTGTGCATCACTCGCAGAGAAAAATGTGTTTTGTTGCCCTCTGGTGTTTGATTAAAGTATTGCACGGTAGCTGTATTCAAAACGACTCGAAAAGCCATGCCCAGTGAAACAGCACTGGCCAAATCAATGAGGCATGCTGCTCTTAAAAATTGCAAAGTAAATTAAACTGAGTAAACAAATTGGTCTGGTAGTTGACAAATATTTGGCTCTTTAGCGTTCAGTCTAAAAAAACGAAAAAATAAAATAATACACTTAGTAAATGAAGAAGCCAATCCAATATTCAACATAAAAAACGCACTACATTTAAAATATTCCAGTATGTGATGCGGGGAGGTTGAAAAATAACAACAGCAGAAATAAGTTACTTTTTAATTACACCTCAAAGGAAATTAAAAGGACAGACGCACACATACTCACATTGTCTCCTCAAACCAACGTGAAAACAAACAATTTCGGCAAAAATTAATTGCGAGTTCCTTTCGTCGGTAATCAGGCTTTAGCAGCGAGCCAAGGAGGCAATTATACATGAGATCCCATGCACGAATCCCTCTGAGATTTATAAATGCATTCTAGCAAGAGGGATGGAAACAAGACTCCCGCTGCATAGCAGTCTGATCATTTCATGGTTTTACTATGAGTTTAATACACGCCTGAGCCTGTTAGCTGTACACTGCGAATAATCAATCCCATAGTAAAACCCGGAATGAAACTGCCATGCAATAGGAGTCTCATTGCCATGCCTGTAAAGGGTCTCATATTTTGTGGCATTGGGTAAAGATGATTTAAAAGTAGTAAAACTAGGTTGGCTGAAAAAAAACTTGAAACACTAAAACAACCACCTTGAAAAAAAACCTTCAATCACCTTCCCATTGCCTCCCGACAGCACTGTTCAGCAGAGATTAAGAAACTATGTGTACAGAACACAGGCTGTCATTGTTTCTAGTTTTATTTGATTTGATATTTAATTCAATGTGCTGTACTTGTGCGTTGCCGGTAAGGCAACGGCCATACAAATACACAAGGTGATTTATTAAACATACCAGTCCACTGAAAAACCCAGGAGCACTGTCGATTTACAGGACTGAAATCAGAACAGGATGTGCAAACATCACAGCTGCCACTCTGGACCTCAAACTCATTGGAATCAAATAGCTGCCATACCCCAGGCCAGTGGCAGAGCTCAATTCCAGCATGTGCTGCAAGCATGTTTCTTTCGGACTGTGCGTTGTTTTTTAAAACCAGCTTGTAGACGCGGGTTTGTTGGAAGAAAGCCTCTCAGCGGAAGGCAAATGCATTCCTGCAGGGATGGAAATAAGCATCCCTTTGCCTGCCAGTCGGAGCCAAGTAGACAAACATTTCGGCTGGTACCTTCGCCAGCGTGCCGGCTGAACGCACCGGCCGAGTCGCTGGTCTGCTTGATTAAAAGCATTTTCACAGATGCAAAGCGCTTGCAGTCTGACAGCTTCTACAACGGGGCATACAAGACAAAAAATTAACAAACAAAAAACACATTAGAACTGAAATATTACTGTTAGTTTGAAACTCTGGAGCTGACAAGCCCAGAAATATAGCATAGTACCTGAAAAAAAAAAGAAAAAATTATAATATATAATTAAAACCTTGTCCAGAAAGATAAATATTTTCAAGTCTGAGTGGAAATGTCTGATATGTACAATGCTTCGACATTTAGCTTTTAAAACCTGACTGATTTCAGAAATGACTGCAGTAAAGACGCTAGCACAGAGCCTCTGCCAGCACAGAGCAAACAGAACCTGGGCGAGTGAACCGGGACAGATCGGAACAGATGAAGCCACTGTAATGTAGCATCCCCTGTATTTCACTGTGTGTGCAATGTAATTCATAGGTCCCTGATAGATAGAGAAACTGCCTTACTTTACGAAGCGTTTGTGTCAAAAAACTAAAAGGCAAATAAAGGAGTACGTCTCCCAATCATCTAGCTGTGCTTCCATCTGTACAGTTCAAAAATACTTTCAATTTGCATCCAGTAGGTAGCTGTAAATAAAGCTGCTAAGACCATTCACCAGCAGTGCTAATTTTGGAGCAGAGCAGAGCCTCATCAAATCAGAGAAGAAACTAGTCAACGTTCAGTATTTTAGAGCTGGAGCGAGGAGCTTTCTTCTCTCCTGAAGGACGTTAATGAACAAGGTTCAGTCCACAATCTACATTTTCTTTAAATACAAAGTAGCAAAGGGTTTTCAATTAAGTTCCCTAGTCTTAACTGTGCTGTTAAGTTTTCTTTACTTTTAAACAGCTGTGAAAGCCCAACACCTTCACTATACAGCAGTTCTCTCCTGATGTAGGTGCGCTAGTATTCACAACCACCAATGCACTCTGCTGATCTCAGTGAAGCCCCAGTACTCTGGGTGCTGTACATGTGCGAGGATATAGAAACTTCATTGGAAATGCAAAGAAAATCTAATAAATAAATTGTGCAGCAAGCATGGACATTGGAAAAGGCATTAAAGCTAACATGAGGGTAGGGAAATGAATCTTTTTCTTCTTGCTGTAGAAAACATGTTTAATTAACGAAAGTCAAAACTCCCATTTCTGCACCATGCTTTCTAATTCATGTACTCAGCAGGGCACCGCCAGTGGTGTCTGGCTGCAGTGTCATATTTTAGATCAAATACCACCTATCACATCACAACAGTACTATCTCTATTACCCTGGTTTCTCCACAACCACCATTAATTATATATTTCGCTATTATTACTATAATGATGATTTAAAAAACATACACATATATACATATAATATATATATATATATATATATATATATATATATATATATATATATATACATACACACACACACAGACACACACACACACACATATATATGCATATATATACATACACACACACACGTGTGTATATATATATCCCTTAACTTAGAATAGTAATTATAATAGTAAGTTTTATAAAAAGTTCAGTGTTGAACTCAAATTCACTGAATACCTAAGAAAAAGAAGCACAAGGATGTAAACGTAGTTGGCTGTTCTTTGTTCAGTTTCAGAAAGAAGTGACTCTCTCTCCCTCTCTTCCTCTCCACTGTTGCAGGATGCCTATCTTGAGAGATGCAGACAGTTGTGAGATTATATATACATATTTTGTTTATTCTGTTGCTAGAAGCTCAGGCAACCTCATGGATTAACCTGGCTGGTTTTTATCATCTCTTGAAGAGCAGTCCATCTTTAGTGTGTCCGAACACATTTTGCTTGTTTTTTAATTGGGGTTTTAACTGGACCTAATAAATCTTTCCCTACTCGAGTACATATAAAGAGATGAAAAAAAACTTTTATCCAAGTGCATTTTTTTCACTGAATTCTTAAATCAATTCCACATGTTTGTTCAGTTTCCTTGTTCCTTTGGCTGAACAGAATACAGAATTTTTTTTTTTTTTTTTTTTTTTTTTTTTAAAAGGGGTCTATTCCCACCCCGTCAGCCAATAAACACCAACCCAAGGATGTGTGTGTGTGTGTATGTGTGTGTGTGTGTGTGTGTGTGTGTGTGTAATTTCTTGAGGGCCAATTGCCACATTTCCATTTTAGGCATGCCCTTTCAGTTTGGTCCAGATGTAGGCAGGTTCTGCATTTGTCATTTGATGGGTCTATAAAAGGGATACCATACTTGCTTATGCGTGGAACTGAAAAACGTTGCAAGGTTCTTGAGATCAGTATTTTTTTTATTCTCGTCATTCCCCTCCGACAGCCTCCTGAATGAGGTGGGTGGTTGGGTGGGTGGCTGGTTGGGTGGGTGGTTGGTTGGGTGGTTGGTTGGGTGGGTGGTTGATGTCATTCGCATTCTCCTGGCTCAGTCAGAGAGTGTGGAAGGGGCTTTAGGAGTTATTCGTCATGTTCTCGTTGCCGGGAGAACTGGAGGAAGAGGAGGAGGATGATGAGGAGGATGAGGAGAAATTCATCCCAGATAACCCAGGCGGATTCGTAGCTGTGTTCTGTCCACTTAAACTTTTCCTGCAAACTGGACACGTGTCGTGCTAAAAAAAGAAATAAAGAGAAAGAAACACATTGGGTAACTGTTCACAAATACCGTAACTTCAAAACACTCAGCAATACGTAAACCAGATACAGTTTCAGACGCTGCCTTCATCACTTCAGGAAGGCATTAGCCAAATCGTTTGTCTACTTAACAACTGAGAATTTAAATTAAGCTTGGCATGCTGTGCAGTCAACAAGGCAGAGATACAGTAACTCATGCAGACGTATAATTCATAAACAAAACAGGAGAGTCTCTCCACATCACAGGTCATTCCTTGCCAAGTGTCCAGCTCTTAAGTAGTGCAGAGTACAACATAAACTGAAACAAACTCACCTGTTCAAGCCAAGGTACTATACAATCATTGTGAAACATGTGATTGCACGGGAGCTGCCTTACACTTTCTCCTGCGGTGTAATCTTCTTTACAGACAGGACATTCTAGACCTGAACCTGAAATGACAAACACAGACAGCTTCCTCTTAAACAAGCCGACCCCCCTAGACATAGACGATACAGGCCACAGCATCATGCAGGCCACAGTGCACAGCTTCTAGCAAATGTCCCAGCACAACAAACTTGGGGAGCAAGTGATGTGGAACATGTTTGACCTTTTTTGTTCCAACAGGACAGGAAGAGTTTGGGAAAATGGCATTAGAATTTAATTTAGGGCTGTTTTTAAGGTTTAATTTAGGGTTGCACTGTGTAGGTGTAATAATAATTTTGGCAAAATGCAATTGAACATATCCCATTATATTTTGCCTTTAAACTCACATATATTAAAAGCACACGTACCTACATGTTCTTCTGTAACCTGCACTGTGGGGAGGCTCTTAATTTTATCTCTGTCTGCTGGAGGGGGGCCGGTGTTTTCAAACTGATTTAATAACTGGTGGGGTAAAGAAAGGAAAAGAACCATAGTTACAGCAACATTCAATTTAGAAATAAAACTGGCATAGCAGAGTAAGATCCCTCTGACCCCACGACCCCCTCGTTCACTGTACCTGTGTTATAACTGCATCAAGTCCATTCACCCCCCATGCATAGTCCATTGGGTTTGAGTGCAACATACCCCTTCAGAAAAGAACACAGGGAATCAGATCAAGACACCTGACATTTAGTTGATGCACCTTTGCCAGTCCCTATCTCTACCTATATTAAAATATGCCTTTTTCATTAATGCATTTATTACAATAACTGCCGACAAGTAATATAAGTGGATAAGTCAGGCATCTTAAGCAATATCATGCTGATTAGGAAGTTCTCTGTTAAAAGGGGCAGCCACACCCCATCTGCACCACACTGGTCTGAACTCGTTCCTCTTTGCCTACAGACATTTCAAACCTGAAAGAAACAGAGAGGCAACCAATATTTTTCTCCAATCTCTTTGACTAATAAGAAAGCAATCTGAACTACTTGCAGGCTTGTCACGTTGACTCAGGGTTACAGATGCACATGCTAAAACCTACTGTCATGTATTTTGAGCAAAACGCTTTTGCCAAGCCACTGTAAGCAGCTCCACTCATGAATATTCCTTAAAACTTCCCAAAATGCACTTACCAGGGTCCCAGTCCTATGTTTGGAATGGCTGTAGGTGCTATAATTCCATTCACTAACTGCTGGATAATTCTGTATCAGGAAAACAAACCTGTGTTATACAGCGTAAAGACTCAAAAGCACAGTGCAACTCTGCATAATAGGATGACAAAAACAAACAAGCACAATAGCTTTTGTATTTCTGCCAGCTCACGTTTTGTAAAGGCTCAGATTTGGATGCTTGTCCCATGGATTCAGAAACACAGATTGCATAATAGAATTTGAATTAAAAAAACAGTCTAACAAAATTTGTAAAGTGTAGTAGGGCCGGGTGCAGGGTTAGTTCTAGCATACAGTACAAGTCCCATCAATTTTTAAATTACCCTTCTAAAGTGGGAACCCCCTCGTGCCTCCCTGTCTGCCGTCTTGCCATGTGCCGCGCCCTGGGTTGCCTGGCACCATAACGCTGCCTCGACGCCAACTCCCTCTCCCTGCGGTTCTCCGTCTCCCTGTTGTCTTCCGAGGGCGGCCCTGAACCGAACTCAAAGTTCTCGTCAAAAATCCCCAGCGCAAACTGCCCATAGCCGGGGGGAAAGGTGAACATGTGCTGGTCCAGGGTCTGCAGGGAAATCAGGAGTAATTCAACTTCTTACCATATTAAAGCTGTTCCTTTATCATGATGCACTAGACCATTAATACACAAGACTACCATTGTGTACATGGAAAAGACAAATATTGAATAAACATCCTTACACTGCACACACCCTACTGTATAAACACTACAGCTGCCCTCTCTGACAATGGTTAAACGTTTAGGAAAAATTCTGAACTCTTCTCTACCAGGGTTCGGGTCAATTCCTGTTTTTCCAATTCCAGTTCAATTTCCAATTCCTTTTTAAAATCAATTCCCAATTCAAGTCCAATTCTTTTGAAGGAATTGGAATTGATATTTTAGGGAGTTGTTGGGATTGTTCAACTGCTTTCATTTGAAACCAATTTCATCGACTAGCAGCGACTTCAATTGAAGTAATCTGTTGCCACTGTGAGAAGCTCATTTTATAACAGAATTGCCATTTTGTCCAGTGATGTGTTGGAATTGGTTAAAAGGTACTGGCAACTGGAAATGAAAATCAGAAGCTGAACCTAACCCTGCTCACTTTATACTAAAACTATTTACATCTCCAGTTATCGAAAGGGTTTTTGCTTTTTTTTTTGTTCTATTACGCAGCTCAAAAGGGCCATCTAGAATCAGGACCACAGCCATCAAAACTGCTTCTCCAGAACTCTAGGAATACTATGGTGTGAAAATGTATCACCTAGCAAGAATTGAAGTTATGTTAAATGATTTTGTATTGTTTTAGCAGAACATAAAAGCTGTTTAGTAAAGAAACTCACAAACCTCAAACTGGTGTCGGTTTTGATCACTGGTAGAGGCTGAAGAGGTGGAACCATTTTCAGTGCTAATCGGGAAAAACAAACATCATTCAGTCCCCAAAATAGGACACACCAGTACTGTTGAAATAAAATGGCAAAGGAAGTTTTAAAATGTTGGATACTAAAATAATTCCTATTACAACTGAGTATTCAGGAAATTTAATACATATGCTCAGCTCAATTGGAGCAGGGGGTTTTCAAACTAGGGGTCTCAGAACAGTTTCAGGGGTCACAAAACAACCCCACCACCAGCAGACCGACTCAGTTCTTTGTCAGCTGCATTGATTCATTTTGTTATGTGTTATGAAATCTTATTATGAAAGAAAGATGCTTTCTTTAATTCAGTATGAACCCTTTAAGGTAGTGGTTCCCAACCCTCGTCCTGGGGACCCCCTGTGTGTCTGCTGGTTTTGCTTAATTATACCTTTTTAATTGTTTTCAACTGTTAAACAGTTGTAGATTTCATGTTAGCTACACCATTTTATAAAAAACTTGAATTCTGCAACTGTTTAAGAACTGAAAACAATTAAAAAGGTCTAATTAAGCAAATTATCAGTGAAATTAAGGGTCTAGTTAAATAACTAAGAGCTCAGTTGGAATTAAAACAAGAAGAAACAGGGGCTCCCCTGGACCAGGGTTGGGAAGCACTGCTTTAAGGTACAAGGGACATGTGTGTCCCACAAATAAAAATGATGCTAACTTTTATTTTTGCAGCGAGAGGCACGAAACAGGGTGTGACTGACAGGTTGGATCAGGTCATCCAAATTGTCAGTTTCCTCCTAGTGATACTTGAGTCGCTCTCAAATGCATTTTAAGAAGAAACCATCTAAAGAAGCGCTCAATTCCTCATGTACCTTAAGGGGTTAATACGCTTAGAGCTGCTGATCTAGGAAAACGACTTTCAGAATCAAGTCTGTTATAACCCCTCCCTGCGTACCTTCTCTCTTCAGGTAATTCTTCGATAAACCCAGACTCACACCTCGGGCAGGTGTAATCCTGTAGGGGATGAACAAAACAAATAAATGTACCCTCTCTACATGTGCTTATGTTTGTTTGTTAAAATCACATGGCTTAAAGAAAGTGCACAAATCTTTAGATGTGTGTTTATTTACTGTACAGATTTGTTTAAAATAGACAGTACCAGAACCCCATCTATTCACTCACTGGCACGTCACTCAGTGAGTTTTGTGTATGATAAATTAGAAGAAGACGTCAGGACTAAAGTGAGGGGGGCGCATTTTGTAATTGATGCCTGTTCCTGTAATAAGCTGTGTGTCAGGATCTCTCAAGGTTTGCATATTATCCAACCCTCTTCCCAATCACAGAGGGAGACAGACAGCCAATTGCCAGCAGAGCACAATAAAATCCAGAAACAGGCTGAACTTCCCTGTCCTGAGATCAGATCTGATGACGACACACAACAGTACACCCTATGCGTGCTGAGCAATGCTAGACTGGCACCGTAGGGGCTCATTCTAGAAGCCAACCCCATGGCTGCCAATGTAAAAGTAATGAATGGGATCGTCTGAAAGAAAGTAGAACTTTGTGTCAGTTTGTAGGTGAAACGCCATTCACTTCTTCAGATGGCAGTGACAGGGTTTTAAAAAAAAAGTGTTTTATTGTATTTAACCACAGTGATCTATGCAGATAAATGATGCCACCTATACCGGTGCTCATCATCAACCACAGTACGCAGCAGCAGCCACATGGTTTGTACCTGTCAGGTTGTCATGTGAAATGGAGCCCTGCAGACTAATTTAATTTGAGAATAAGCGGGGGTGTCCAACACTATAAACCACTTCAGCTCATAATTCTAATAACCTCTGTTCACCAGGTGGCAATGCACAATCAATGCCGAAACCAAAACCTGGCCAATATAATGTCAACAACAAGAATGCAAAGTGCAATTAAGAACCAAAATCGTCCAGCAAACAGAGAAAATGCTGATTTCTGTATTGTTTTAGCATGAAAGTTGTCACTTATTTTAATGTTTTTTTTTTTTCCCTACAGACCCCAAATCAGCCTGACAAGGCACTATTGACTGCATATCGATTCTGGGTTATTGTACCACTGGGATCAGTTCCTGATTTTATTGTGCCCTATAGGTGACTGTCTGTCTCCCTCGGATTGGAAAGGGGGTGTAGGACCCACAAACAGCATTGAGAGATTCTGACACACCGCTTCACGTTATAGAAACAGGCATCAGCAATAAAAAGCGTCTATTCCCTTTAGTTTAGTCCTGAGAAGCGCCTTACATTCCTTATTGTATGATACACACATCAGAAAATGAAAATCTGGTATATATGAAAAATATATGTGCAGTAATTAAACAGGTACACAGGTGTGCCCGAACCTCAGACCTCCTTAATGTTGCAGTGTGCGCTACGGGTTACAGAGTCACTTAAAACAAAATGCATGATTTAAGATAATTGCATTTCCACATCTGACATCTATTTACGTAAAATAACGCAGTTTATTTAAGGACGAAATTCAAATGCCTTTTGAAAACTGATTACAAATGTTACGTAACGCAATTTAATAGTCTTTGCATTTCGCACGAAAAAAAGAGATTTCACAGCGAACTGTCGAGCTTAATAAATGAAGCTGGCCGAATTCAAAACAAAAAATGGTTTTACAGTTTTCATTTTCACGTTTATAGACACGTTTAACTTATATAACTGGAGTCTTATCATAACTGCACGGGGTAACTAGCTTTCATTAAAAACGTGCTAAAGGATGTAATATTAAATTCCAGACACATATAAGAAAAACCATAGAAACGCCTCTAGCTTGTGTCAGGCTATATGTGTGATCAGCCACAAACAATCCGTTTGAATGTCAGGTATTTCGATTTAAAGACATTATCATCACAAGTATGTCGCCTCAGCATGAGGTTCTGACGTGAATGTGTCTTTGCCCCCGCTGTCAATACATATATCTATTTTTTTTTGTTATAATATTCTGTATTGTTCAGATATCTTCAACTGTACGTGAAAATGCAGAGACACTGTGATACAGGGGCCTGTTGGGATCACACCACACACATTTAACGTAGCGAACCCTGCCTACCGTTACCACTACCCCCTCAAAGGACCTGCTTCACACCCCAGTCCATGACCGGGATTCTTACCGGGAGATGCGGGCTGATCTCCGCCGAGCAGCGGTGACAGAAAAACCGACCTGGTCTTGTGGGAGCTTCCGCCATCTTCCGATTAACTGAGACAGACACACACGTACGATACGGAACTGGTACGGGCAGCCGGAGGAGACAAAACGCGCCTCGGTTGAAAAAAAAAACACGAAAACGCAAGCCTTCGTCGGCCGCTACATACTGAGCAGAGCGTATTAACAACAGACCGTGTTATTATACACGAACTAAAATGTTTAATTATTTGAAATACAAACCACAGTTATAGTGATAAATGTGAAGGAAAATTAACTGATAATAGACGAATTGAGAACTCGAATGTAATAGCTGAAAACAAAGTAGTTTTGGAGCAATGATAAATATATTTTGAATTTCTTTGCAAGTTTTTTTTTTTATTTTTTTTTATTGATTTGTATGGGGAAAATTGCATCCACCAATGAGAGGTCGACATGCAGTTCCTTATGTCCTCATATAAAGCCAATAATGATTTTGTTTTGTTTTTTTTATCTGTCTCCACATGAGGTCGCCATGCACCAAATGGTTTTATGTTAGCTGTTTTAGGTGAGTCGTAAATTACAATGAACTGAATCTGATCATCCATGCACGCGTGCATGAGGCTAGTAAATGCAGCTAGAAAGCCGAATGTCTCAATCACCTGCCGTGCGGGGAGCATAGCTGAGGCACAGAGGGGAGCTCCCATCCAGCTCTCTTTGTCATCCTAACTAAAATAAAGCTGACAGAGTCGACACAGTTCAATCCGAGCACCCTTTTAATCTACAGGACCGCATTCACTTTAGCATTTTATTGCAAAAAGTTGCACTTTTTAAAATGTTTACTTGATTTTATTTTTTACATTTTTAAAAATATATATATTTAACGTGTGTAAATGCAGATTGTCCTTTTACAGACCCCCCCCCCCCCCCCCCCCCCCCCCCGTGCCCCCCCCCCCCCCCCCCCCCCCCCCCCTCCCCCCCCCCCCCCCCCCCCCCCCCCCCCCCCCCCCCCCCCCCCCCCCCCCGTGGAGTACGCCGAATGAAGGTGAGAGTAAGTTTATACATAAACTGAGGGTCTACTGACCTGTCGTAGCACTTGTACAGTGAGTACTTTGTTGTTCTCCCGCAAAAACAATGTGGTTCTTGCAAAGTTATGTTATTTATTCAAGAAATTTTCACCACCAAACAAAGTAAATACGTCTCACGTAAAGTCTAAAACCTAATATTGTTTGATGCGTCCCACACAGATTCTCGTGTACAGCAAAACGCGGACAGAAAATGTGAGTTTCCAGTCTCTCTAGTGAATAAACTTAATACCACTGTATGAAGACGATCTCTCTGCTGCCTGCTTGTGGCAGCGGTTTGCTGTGGAGAGAGAGAGAGAGAGAGAGAGAGAGAGAGAGAGAGAGAGAGAGAGAGAGAGAGAGAGAGAGAGAGAGAGAGAGAGAGAGAGAAAAAATAACACTACTTGAGTTTTTGATTAAGTTAGATATTTTGGCCGGATTGAAATGTTGGCCTGATCCCAGACGAGTCATTTGTGTGTGGCGGGAGTAGGTGGCGTGTCCGTGCCGCAGCTAGAGACAGCTTGTTGTTTATTTCCACCCCCAACCCCGACTCAATCAGACATCAGAAACAATGCCCTGCCCACCAATAGCACTGGCTGAAAGTTAAACCATCGCCCATCAGCGTAATTCTGCCTTGCCAAAATATTTATATAGAGGAAGGACCTTGAACACTCACACACATTCATTCAGCAAAGACAGCGGGGGACTGCCAGCAGAGCGTTAATACAAACAGAAGCGCTAACTACCTTTGAAAATTCTATATAGTTCTAATAATTGCAACAACAACAACAAATACATATATAAATAAAGCAACTGGCGAGTTTTATTTGGCCGAGCAGTCCCGAGAATAAAGTTGGTCTCCTTCATTTTTCTTTCAAACATGAACTTTTTAGCATTTAGTAACATTTTGACCTGTGTCATCTTATGTCAAAATATTGGACGATACTCAGTAAACGGTAAGTGTGCTGCCTATACCCGATCCTAAAAATGTTTAGTATTTGTTGATTATATTCATATATAACGTATAGTTTTGAGTATGTCATTCATGGATAGATCTTGAATGTGTAGCATATTACTGATCCCGATAATATATATATATAGATAGATAGATAGATAGATAGATAGATAGATAGATAGATAGATAGATAGATAGATAGATAGATAGATAGATAGATTAATAGTAAATTAATTGACAGTACACAAACGAACACTGTATTCGTTTAAGAGTATCTAAATGTTATTAAACGGAGTAATGTTTTTTATTTTTCTTTTTTGTTTATTTATTTATTTTTTACCAAAAAAAGCATTTTTGGGTAACTTGCAATGCAGCTGTAGTATTTCCATATAAAACGAATGTGATGTGCGTTCTCTATTAGAGCATCAGAGCACAAGCAACACACTTCAGACCAGCACTGGAGTTATTTCACCAACGACTGGATGCAACGTGCGGTTCATTTCTACAGGCGCCAGGGCGCACACTCGTGTAGGCGTAGAGCCTGAAGGCATAGCTTACATTGTGTCATAATAATAATAATAATAATAATAATAATAATAATAATAATAATAATAATCATCATCATCATCAACATTATAAAAACAAAGATAAATATATATTTGTGAGGCAAGGCGCACAATGCCGTGTTACCGTGCGCGGGGAGCTCGTTGGAGAGATTGCAAGGTGCCGTGAGCTGCGCGAGGACAGGTGCAGGGGTCTCGCGGCTAAAACTAAAATAAAATGGATCCAATGGTAAGAGGAGGTGCCCACTTTAAGCAGGGGACCTGAGCTATATTACAGTACCTGTTTTTATTTGAATTAGTTTGAATCGTTCTTCGTGCTTGTTCGTGACGCATTAACCCCGTTTAACGTGTTATTGATTACCTTTGATCTACTGCAACTATATTAAATTGGAAAATGCCGCTTTACTTAATATGACACGCATTAGGCTAACAGTTTCATCTTAAAGGATGTCGACAATCTTGTCTTTATAAAATCTAATCCCACAAAGAAAAAGAAAAACGTTCCCCAAATTCCTATAACATTTGCTTGAAGGTGCCTCATCTCCAGGAATCTATAGAATAATAAACGATTGGAGATGTCTCTGTATTTGAAAGCAAAGGCAAAAGAGAGCTGCGTAACGGGACTTTTCTTTGAACGTCAAAACTGTGCACGACAAGGGTTAACATTAGCAAGTACAGTTGCACACACTTTCGCTTGGAATTCCAGACAGCTGTTATTAGCGCTGTCACTGGCGTTGTGACTTCTGCAGGACTTTTCTTTTTTTTATTTATTTCATATCATCTCCTTCTTTATTTGCTTTTATTTTTCGCTACAGAGGATGCATTTGCTAAGGAAATGTTACAAAATAAGTAGAGAAGCAACATTACTGCTGGTAAATCCGTTAATCATTATTATTGCCTCTGTTAACGTTTAGAATCAATCTCGTGTCCGTTCCCTCGGTAACAGCGCGTTGCTTGATCAATGTTAAACCGGACTTAACGTGCAGTCCCTCTCAATAGGGCGTGCCTTTCCTTGGTTTAGTTTCAAGGTTCACTGGATCTCAATGTTATTTGAACAAAGGTTATCTCTGACTGCTGCTCGATGATTCCTTACCACTGGCATAGTTCAATTTGTGTCTGCGGCTTTGCCTGCAACCACGCTATTTAAACTCCTTGTAGTGCCCAACAAACGAAAGAAACAGACTTCACCAGACAGTATTTATTGACAATTAGATTTATATTAACACGTGTCACCAGATACAGGCACCACATTACAAATCAAAGAAGTGACTTTAACGCTCGGAGAGTGAGCACTTACCCAGGTCTCTTAATGGCAAGACATTTACTGCAATCTTTCCCATTTATAAATGAGGCAAATAAAATCCATATTAATTGGACCTATCCACAAAAGGACTGTTTTAAGGATGTGTTTTTTAAGGACTTTTTTTTTTTTTTTTTTTTTTTAACGCCCTATTTAATGAATTAACTACAGTTTGCATTTCACGAAACTTTTCGGCTGGAATGTTTATTAACCTTCTCAAAAAAAAAAAGGTCCTTAAAAAAACATTCCTAAAAACAATGCCTGAATTATATTTTGTAACAACTTGAGAACGCTTAAGTTTATAAAATGTAAGTTATTTAAAGCCTAGAGTGAAAACAAAAGCGAAATTCAAGTTAGCCTAGATAAGTCACGTTTTTTTTTTTTTTTTTTTTTTTTTTTTTGTTTGTTACAGCTATCTAGAAACTCGGTTATCCAGTTGCGATTAAACTAGATGTTAGCATTATAACATTATACATTGGGGGATATATCGTGGTATCTTTCAGCTCATTTGTGTCACGATTTAGAGCGGGGGGGGGGGGGGGGGGGGGAAGGGGGGGGGGGGGGGGGGGGGGGGGGGGGGGGGGGGGGGGGGGGGGGGGGGGGGGGGGGGGGGGGGGGGGGGTTATGTTGCACATATTGAACAACGAAACTTTTCGGAATTAATCATAATGGCCCCGTCTCCCAGGGCAGATTCAGTGTTTTAAGTGATAAAGATGATTATTGATCTGTCATGTTAACAAAAAAAAGTTGCACTCAAATCAAACTTTTAAAAATGGACAGTTAAAAGATTCCGCATAGTGCAAATTCGTTACTCAGTCCATACCGGTGTGATGTTATCACATGTAACATATAAGATTGTGTGGGTGAACTGCAGTTTGTCTTGTTTGTACTGATATGCACAGTAGTCAATGACTGCCACCATTTTCTTGCTGACTCTGCACAGATACAAGCACGTCGTTAAGTCGCGCATTAGTGAAGACCGTGGCACATTTCAAAGCACCCGCTGAAGAGAAGTGGGCGCCTGGGTCAGTGATATGTCGCTGCACGTGTGTTGTTGCTGCTGGTCTAACCGCATGCTTGTTCCCATGCTTTCAGCCGGGATCTGCTGGCTGCAGCAAGGACGCGATCAGAAGTGCGCGGTGATACTGAACACGGAGGTGTCCCGCGAGGAGTGCTGCGGGAACGGCAGTTTGGAGACGGCCTGGTCCAACTACACCCTCTCCATCAACAAGATCAGCCTCATGGGCTTTCTGGGGATGGTCACATGCAAGCCCTGCAAAGGTAACGCAGACGTGCCCGGGTATTAGGGGAGGGGTGGTTGGTGCTGTGCAGGGGTCTAGGGTTCCTTTCGGGGTCCTGTTTTCCACAGTGCAGTTACAACAATTATCTCATTTAATGCTTTAAAAAAATGCTTTCTAAAAATATATACTGTGTATCACAATGTAAATATTTTAGTCTGGAGTATTTATGTTCAGTAAAGGGACATTTTCAAAACAATTAAAAAGAGAAAATCAAAGCCTTGTAGGTAGTTAGCAGTGTAGGTAGTGCATGATCGATCCTAAGAGAAAGGGTGCTCCCTCCAGCCCAGGGCAGGCTTGAGGCATGAGTGGGGCAACTGTACTACTGCTTGATTTGATTTGGTTGTCTGTTGATTTGAGAAGCTACACGCGACTTAAAACTTATTTCATAAAGTTAAGAAACTGACAAGGCTAGGTTCATTACAAGTTCTGCTGTCACACGCCAAAAATTGAAATGCAGTAGCAAGGGGATACCATGGGCTTAGGATGCCTAAATTGAGTATAGTCGATTTCCGCGAGATAGTTTGAGTTGTCTTAGTTCATATTTACCTTAGCAATTAACTGCTGAGCTCGGCTCGGCGGTGTCTTCAAGTTATTGTACTTAAACTGTACTTTCAATTCAGAAAAAAAGGTAATTTCGGTAGGTAGGTCTGTGTTATTATCTGCGATTTGATGACAGCAAAGTCATTCGATCTCTTCACATCTGTGACAGCAAACACGTGAGAGTGGTTTTTTGTATTGCTTTCTGTCGGGCTCCTTCCTAAAGCTGTGTCAGCTGGAAGGAGCTGTCCGAATACGGGAATGTGAATGAATAGGGTTCTGTAATATTAATATAAAGCGGTGTGTCTGGCGTATCGGTTGGAGATCGTTCTTTTTTTAATGCTCTGGATGAAACCCAGATGTTTCTTTCCGAATTTCTCCAGGTGTTTGGAGTAGAATCCACCAGCCTTTTAGTATCTCTATGTAGCATCTCTTCAGCATCGTTTCAGTATGCAATGCAGTTGTTACTCATTGGAGCCCGGCCGGGCTGGACTGAAATAAACTTAAAACGATGAGAAGAAAAAACAAAACAAAACAAAAAACCCCATTGTATTTTAAGAGCTGTTTCATATCCAATACCCCTTGCACTGTACAAAATATTTGCAGACTTTGGCTACAAATGGCAGCACACGTTACTTACTAGCATTTTGGAAAGCGTGCGCTCAAAGCTTTGTCTCACAGTAATCGTTGGCGGCTTTATATATGATAACATTTTATACATGTATATATGAGTTTTCAGTTTATCAATTAATTACTTTTCTTCTTCATGAAGTATTTCTGGTGATTGGTAAGTATCCTGTTGGATCCTGATCCAGGCCATAGAGCTGTTTGCTCTTTTTTTTAATTAGCTCTCTCTCTCTCTCTCTCTCTCTCTCTCTCTCTCTCTCTCTCTCTCTCTCTCTCTCTCTCTCTCTCTCTCTCTCTCTCTCTCACCAAACAAAGTACTATTAGGTCAACCTGGCTACTAAAACAATAGATTTTTTGAGAAGATGGAATTTGAAATTTAAACACATGCTATCGTTTTAACGCATCAGCCTACAATAAAATATATTTTGATAAACAAACTTATTAAATCACAGTTCCACAATGCTTTCCACATGCTGAGAAGGTCTGGTATTCATAAAGCAAAAAAAAAAACAACATGCCCTTCTTTTTTATTGCACATGTTCAATACAGCGGGCCTCACAGGTAATGCTGTTATAGTGTACACATGTGTTACTGCTCAACGGTTCAAAGTCATGCTTTTCTATACATACAGTTTCATATAGAAAAAAAGCCTAGACCAGCCGTGGACAGATGCAATCCTTGAGGGCCATTCCACTCCAATCTTAAGAGGAATAATGTAATCAGTTAGACAATAAACTCGAAGCACAGCTAATGTCATAATTTTTGATATTCAGGTCCTGGTTCAGATGCATCAGAGTTCCCAACCCTCTTCTCCAGATAGCGATGCCCCTGTAGTTTTCAATTCATTCCAGCACAGGTCCTTCGTGTAATGAATTGAGTAGCCCACGGACTTGTTTCATTTAAGTTTGTAATTGCTGGTTTATATTTACTACAACCTATCACTCAACCTATTCATTCAATTAGGTCACTTTTTGTTACTGTAATATGGTACGAATTGTGCTTTCATTTTCCAGCTGAGCATTATTCGGATGTTTGTTTAAATTATAACAGAATATCTGAACACGAAAATCTCATGTTCGCCCCAGTTGTGCATTCTGTGAGAAGTATGGCCCATATTTTCAAAGCGTTTACGCCAGTCTTTAATTCACTCATTGTTTTTTTAAGAGGTAAAACGCCTGCCAATTATACAAAACCAGAACCAAGCAGCTGCAATTCAATCCAAACCCTCTTAAGCATTCAGATGGTGTTTTGTTTCTCATTTTGTAACATTTACTTTTTTTTTTCTCCTGTCAAAAATTGGAATTATTTAAAGAATGAAGGAAACACTTTGAAAATATGGCCCATAATGTCTCCATCAGACTGAAGCTGGCTGTGTTAGAGGTCTAGTAGACCTTTTCAAGCATTTTCAAGGACGTTTCGATTGCTCACATTACGTCTTCAAACCCACGAAAATTCAACTTTTTTTTCTTCTGCCAAACTTATTAAGCATAATTATTTATATCTATATCTATATCTATATCTATATATATATATATATATATATATATATATATATATATATATGAATAAAATGTGTTTCATATATGCAAAAAGTATAGAACATATGTATTGTAAAGCTTTCTGTTTAAAGTGTGTGAAGGAACGCACACACCTTGTGAAGAGCTTAAACGCTAAACCACAAAATCTTAACTGTCTCGTTTTTATGTTTCGCAGAAACCTGCGACGATGTGTACTGCGGGCCCAGCAAGGTGTGCAGAATGAAGCAGGGGCGCCCCCACTGCGCATGCGCCCCGGACTGCTCCCACATCAACCACAGGCAGCCGGTGTGCGGCGGGGACGGCAACACTTACCGGGATGAGTGCGCCCTGCTGCTGGCTCGATGCAGGGGTCACCCCGACCTGGTTGTCATGTACCAGGGAGAATGCAAGAGTGAGTGTAACGAGGTTTTGGGGGCGTCACTGACAACGCGCTATTGCAATGATAATGGCGACCTTGGGTCGGGTAATTGCAATCTGCCAGCGCTGCTAGAATAACGTTCTCTTTATTCAAATTTTAAATGCAGAAATAGTAAAATAAACTTAATACACTGACTGGCAGATGTCAGTGATATGCGTTTCTGCTTTAAACTCCGAGATTTTCAGCCAGTAAACCGTGTTAGTGCGCCGGCGCCTGTGTACAGTACGATGTGTGCCTGGCATTGTGCAGCCTCATCGAATACGAGTAACAGAACATGTGCAATTACTTGATTCAAAGAGCCGCAACCATCTGTACATCCTTCCACACTGACAAAAGGGAGAGATTCAGATCATTTTTACAGCTTACTGTTTCCTGAGCCAGAATAAACAACGTTAAGAGGATACATTTCTAATTGAGCCATTTTATCAAATTATCCAATCGTGCAGACCTCCGGCAGGCAGCAGTTTTCAGCTCTGGACTCAAAGAAAGCCAATGAAATTGGTTACTTCCTTTCCAAAATTCAGAAGGCCATCCCCTGAGAGGAGGGCAAGGTTTAGAGCAGAATGTAGAATAAGTACACAGTGATCACTTGCACAATGAAACATCTTCAATGTTAAAAAACAAACGGGTTTCTTTCTGTTTTTGCTGTTAGCTAAATGAAAACAGCCTTCAAACACTGAAACAAAATCACTTTTTAAAACAAAAGAACGTTTGTTTTTAAAAGTATTTTGCTAACCAGCTTTTAGAGTACAGGGTGAGGCATTCCTTGTATCACAATGGTGCTGGGGTTGCAGAAAGCCAACATCGTTTTGACAATGGGCCATAACTTGAATTGCTCAGGGTCAAACCTATAAGAAACCGAGTTGAGTAAACAAACATTTGGCTAGTGCCTTCATTAGTACCCAGAACATGTTTGTCTGCTTGACCCAGTTTATTATAAATAAATAAATTTTATGGCATCTATGCTGTTAGTCTAAGGCGTGAGTCGATATATAACACAGCTAACTGCGCACCCTCCTCCCCCCTTGCAGAGTCCTGCTCCCACGTGGTGTGTCCTGGCACCCACACCTGTGTCACGGATCAGACAGAGAGCGCTCACTGCGTGATGTGCCGCACCGCACTGTGCCCTGTCCCCATGGCCGGTGGGCAGTCCATCTGCGGAAACAACAATGTCACCTACCCCAGCGCCTGCCACCTCCGGAGAGCAACCTGCTTCCAGGGGCGCTCCATCGGAGTCCGACACTCCGGGCACTGCACACGTAAGAGAACGCTGGCAACTCATAGGAGTCCATTTATTAAAGACTGGAGTTAACTCTTTGAAAATGTGTCCCAACGTGTTTAATTTTGTAAGGTCAACATATGATGCTGTACATATTTACCTTTTACTATTAAATTTCACTGATGTTCGTATTGCATGCCCCTTGCACTAGGATATTTAACTACAATGAAAGGGGGGTTTCAACAGGGGAAGAGCCAGGCCACAGCCTCTTTCTTCTGTAAAACTTAGGAGATTTGATTTGACCTATATGCCACAAGGATAAGCCACCAGTAGCTTTTAGAGCATTTTACAGTGCCGGGAAGGGAATGCCCCTGAATTGATCCAAGCACCTATTTTTAGAGGTAATCCTGTCATAACCAGGGACAGGTTGTTGGTACAATCCAGGTTGGTTCTTCTGTGCTGTACAATGATCTAATACAATCCAGGGGATTCTTCAGTGCTGTAAAACGATCTAATACAATCCATGGGGATTCTTCAGTGCTGTAAAATGCTCTAATACAATTCAGGGGGATCCTCCAGTGCTGTAAAATGATCTAATACAATCCAGGGGGATTCTTCAGTGCTGTAAAGTGCTTTAATACAATCCAGGGGGGTTCTTCAGTGCTGTAAAATGCTCTAATACAGTACAGCTGTAGCCTATCCAGCTATACTGTATCATATCAAGCCCACATTGCAGCAGACAAACTTTTCAGCTGGTGCCTTCATGAGCGGACACTGAAGTTTGCTATAAGTTTTACCTGATACAGGTTGAGTGATGGACACCTCGCACCTTTTCGTTCGGAAAACGTACTGGGCTGAATATGGTCTCAATTCAGTAATACAAGGTGTAAATAAGAAATGTGTCATGCCTAAAGAATTGCTTGGTCTCGTCTATAAAGTTTCTCGTTGGTTTCTTGCAGATTTCTACAAGCATGCTGAGGAGAATTGGGGCAGCCATGAGAACACAGTGTGAGCCCCTCCGTTTCCGGAGGCTGCAGCAGCATTTCTTCACTCTCTGATTTAGGCACAGCCGGAGGGGAAACCCGACAGGAACAAACGCAAGCCAACAGAAGCAGAAGCAACACTAGGTCCAGGTTCACAACTGTACGAAAGGGTTATAATTCGGAAGAAAACGTAACTCACACACACACACACACACACACACACGCATGCAACTCAGAAATGCTGGTAATCAAAGTAAGACGAGGATCAGAACACTGTTCTGGTTCTTTTATGGACGCTATATCTGACAGTTTTGAAGAGGGGCAGGGCAGGGGTTCAGCGGGAGGGCACTGTTGTGTGCCCGATGGGGTTTGGGGGGGAGGGGTGATTTCCCATTTAAATTACACACTTTTCCCATCATACTAGGAATTTGCAGAGCATTTTATGAAATCAAGTGTTCCACTCAAAACAACACATGCAGCCATTTTTTTTTTACTCATGCCCTTGTGTTCTACAACAACGCAATTGTGCTGATAATGTCCTGCTCTGGTGTGTCCCTAATTTACGTTTATACTTTTGGTTCTAGACTGGCGACAATCATTCTAAATAGACATCCAGCTACTGTAGATGGGCTCTGCTACAGGGGCTTGGGGTTAGGAGTGTATCTCTGAATGCTTTCTTTACATGACACATAGTGTCATCATAGAGGTCAGCATCGTTTGTATCTTGATACAACAGCAAAAGCAAAGCGTAGCTCAGTGTAGCTCACCAAGTGGTTCTTGAGTGAAGTGTTTTACAGCTGGTAGGAATACATACTCCACCTGACTCATTTAACGTTTGTCTTTTAACAAAAGTCTGTCATTAACTGATCATTTGATTTTATTATGCATCATACAAGCAGCCCATCAGGACCGTCACACCGTGATTCATTTCATATCGTGATACGCATCATATCGTGACGTTAGTGTACAATTAGTCCCCTGCTGGTTTAAACATTAGAGAACATTACAGACTGCATTACACAAGGGGCATTATGTGAATATTGTAAATAAGTGTCCCCAGATATTTATTGGAGCAAAAGGTATATAAAGAAAAGAAAAAACAAAAAAAAGTTTTATTTATATATTTTAGTTTTTCACGTCATCTACTGCTACCTTCAGAGATGTATTTATTGTGAAGTGTTTCAGTAAAGGGTTCTGGCGTTTTTATGCCTGTGAAGGTCATGCTGCTTGTAAAGTAGGTCAGCTGGTATTAATCAAGGGATGCCAGGAATTAGCTGTTGGTTTATAGAAAGAAAATATATAATATTAATATATTTTCAAGTTATGTAATGTACATGTGTTTAATATGTATGCCATCTAATTGACAGTAAACTTAATAGAAATTCCATTTTCCTGGTTGTAGCTGAAGTTATACATTGCTATACATTTTGAAGACATTGAGAAAGATTTCTAGTTGAAACATTTGTCATTGAAGTTTATTTTAGTATTTCTAAATAATCCACAATAAACTGAACACTTACAAAATACTGTCTTAGTGTTTACAGCTCCTATAACAGTTTAGCACAGTAGATTTGCATGTTTTCCATTATTTTCCCTATAGTTATAATCCCATTTACCATAGTTGGCCATGCTTTTAATATACTTTACCATAGCTCTCTGGCCTGAACTTTCATTATCCTCCATTACACTTTGCTATGCTTTTTGTATTATTATTATTATTATTATTATTATTTAGCAGACGCTTGTATCCAAAGCAGTTTCCAGAGATTTAGGGGTGAACGATGCGTCCCAACTGCTGCTACAGAGTCACTTTCAAAAGGACCTCGGCTTTACATCTAAACCGAAAGACGGAGCACAAGGAGGTTAAGTGACTTGCTCAGCGTCACACAGAGAGAGCCAGTGGCTGAACTGGGATTGAACCCGGAACATCCTGGTAACAAGCCCCTTTCTTTTACCACCGGACTACTATGGGAAACTTCAGGAAAATCAGCTCCTTTTAATGTGAATCTCTGGATATAATAGCATAGCGTGGATATTATCAGGACACGGTCCTGCTTTAAGGACTAAAAGCCAAAGAATACGAACACAATGGCTGAATTCCCCAGTGTCTGCGAGTCTCGCTCGGGCATGCCAGGGTCAGTTCTTTAGAATTATGCTGGTATAATCTGTAGTCTCTGGAGGGAGAGCCCAGACAAAATAACATTGTATTCCCTGCTCCAATAGAACACACAATACAGCATGAAAAAGACAACGTGAACAAAGAAATTGTGAAATGAATATGTCCTCCCTGAAGACATGCAAACTGAATTGTTTTCACCAACGCATGGTGCTTAGTTTAGCACAGGTGGCTGGAAGCTCACTTTATTGAAAAAAAGCAGCCTCCAATTTTTTTAGCTGGTTATACTGTACCAGGGGACTGTCTGTTTCAGATGATCACAAAGACAGTGGCCACCTCTCTGTCTCTATATGTTAAAAATGTTATTCTGTAAAGGGGAATAAAACCAATCTCTATTTCCACTTTTGCTTGTAAAGCAAACCTAATTTGAGACACATACAGCTACACACAGATTTGGTAAATTAACACTATTTGAATGCTTGGTTTGAATATCATTATGATGCTTATATATATATATAATATTATATTATTATATTTTGTATATAATATATATATATATATATATATATAATATATATATATATTTCTAATATATAGTGCTCCTCCTTTGTCACGAGGAGGAAATATTGCGACATCAGTATCTCAATTTTCTCGTAATATAAGTAAAACACGGAACATTTTTCTTATGATCATAATAAAAGGCATTATGGGCAAATGGGAGTCCATGATACGATCACAGCCTTATAACCTGTTCTGAGGGATAAAGGATTGCCTTGTAAAGGGGGGCACTGTGTCTATATATATCACAAGTTACTTATAATTATTTCTGCTTGCGTTTAATGTAGTTTGCAGTACAGTAGATGATATTATTTACTTCTTGTTCTGTTGTAACTTGTACATGTCAATGTGTTTACTTCAGCACTGAGAGATCCTGTTATGTACTGTATACTTACTTTCTATTTTTGTACTTCTGTAATATGCAACCATAAATATATTTGTATGTTTGACAGTAACGTTTTGGGTTGGATTCCTTGTTATTTGCCCGATCTGATAGCAGTCAGCCTCCAGGATTAACAAGGGTTAGTACGTGTGTCTGCTAGCCTATGAACATACTAGCCTTTCAGCCCTCCAAAGACAGTTTTAATTACCTTCTGTGCCTTATACCCTATCCACACAAAAATGCATTATTAACATGCAGTGAAACCACAATCATATTTGTAGGTAGTGTCGATAGGGCACAGCAGGACCTCCTTCTCATTTATTTAATCACAACAGTCAGTTCCTGTTTTACAGTAACTGTTTTCACTGACTCAGAGTTAAACATCTTCAAGGGTGGAGCTGGAAATATTTGGAATTCAGCTAGACCTTTTATACAGTGATCGTTGTCAAAATATTTAACATGCTTACAATGAACATTTAAGTATATTCGCTGCAATTTTTATTAGGTTCTGGGATCATTCCATAATCTCAAAACACTTAATCAAGGTACAAATATGAGAAGCTAAGAAAAGTAGACAAGCATTTGGCTTGGTAACTTCTTTAATGTACTAATAGCTTTATCTTATGTTATAGGATTTCTCACTTCAGGGGCGGTATGTGGATCAGCTTGAGTCAGTTGGAACTGGTGTTCCTCATAGAAAAAATAGAATGAAAAAATGAATGAAATAAAAAATCATATGACATTGTTTTCGAATGGAATTTGGTAGGGTAACACGCTAGCATTTGATTAGTATCCAGTGGTACCCTTAGAAAAAAAAATCTTCATAGTATGAAAAAGCCACCAAGTAGGGGTGTGAGAGGGCTGGGGTACAGGCTGATGTGATGGGGAGTCACTTTCCTGCACAAAATTCCTAGTTGTTTTGCAGCTTCTAGAAAGGCACTAATCCAGACTGTGCGAGCATCTGTTTTAACTTTAGGAGATTGTGTTATTCCAAGTATCCTGCTTTTGTGAAGGAGTGATGAAATGTGTTCTTAATTGCAATAAAGCCGCAAAACACTGTGGCTTGCTTTTTTTCTATTTTTTTAAAACTTGAAAATGAATGTTGCAGCCCAGGTTGGGTGCGCGCTGGCATCAAAACCCTTTGGTTACTTATACCTTATCTCCAGGATGATAAAGTCTTCTTATCCGCTCTTGAAGAAAAAACTAAAGAAAGACAAAGAAAGAAAGAATTCCACTGAATCAGTTTTCTTGTAGCCTTGTGCGGGCCTTCCACTGGTATTTGCCCCCTTTACTACCCTCCATCTAGCTGTGTAACAACTACCATTAAGAAAACGTTTACAAAAACCAGCACGCTGCCCTGAAGAAACCACAGCAGAACCTCTAGCCGATTCTCTAACTACAAAAAAAGACACGATTGCGATTGATGAGGTACAGCGAAGTGCAAGTAGCGTGATCCAGGGACTCAGTGGCATGAGCTGTGCAGACACCAGCTTATAAAATCCAAAATAGGCCACTGTTTTGTACGCTGAGTAACATTTGTATAGGTGTAAGTGCATGCAATAGCCTACCAAGTGAAGCAGTAGCTTCTCAAACACTAGGAATAAAATTAAAAAAAAAAAAAAAAACTAGATTATGTCCTATTAAATTATTTTCCCCTAGCATGGGCAAATGGTGTGCTAAGAAGGGACCCACCTTGATGGGCCAAACGGCCTCTTCTTGTTCCCCACCTTCTCCTTTGTTTTTATGGTTATTAGCAACACACGCACAATGGCAACACAAAGGCCTTGGAAGAGATATTGCATAGACGGTGCTCCTGGTATGTTTGAAGACTATTCTATTGCTAGAGTGTAACAGTGTCACACTACAGGAATGAAAACAGGACAATTTAATCCAGTAAAATGCTACCCCGTTTCCTGTTGGCCCTTGGTACGTAACCATTGTCGTGCCAGAATGGTTTTGTTAGGGGTTGCTAGGCTGCAGTAGTTTTCATATTGGAATGCACTGCATGTTGTATGAAAGCTGCTACATAATTGGATTCTTACACACAGACACACACACAAGGGCGGGTACTGAATCTGTCTGTTTTTTATTGCTTCATGTTTTGATTGCTTATCCTAACAAGCCCCTATCAAATAGTTGCTCAATGCAAGTTCCGGTCTGATTGGTGGCAGCTGGAGTGCATGATTTCAGGGTCCAAAACAACTCACAGTAACATCCCATAGTAATTTAGTAACCCCACACTTTTTTTAGGGTCCTCATGCAAAAAATGGGGGCCTTATGCACTGTCAGTCCATCTGCCTGCCTGCCTGTCTGTCTTAGTGATTTCATTTTGCACCAATCTTCACCAAACTTATATATTGAGTCTTGTCGTAGGATCTAGGAGCGAGGCTCAGCTCACTACGCTAATCCTATTGGCTCCTCAACCTATATAGTCACCTTCCAATACTTGTTCTGAAAAGCCTTTCTCCCCCACTTCCCCACCACCGCCATTGCAACTGTATATCCTTTCTGGGTGTCAGTGGTCCTCCATCACCCGGCCTTGGTGACCGACATCGGAGGTCACACCTCAAACGAGGCGGCTCCTATCAGTCCAGAAGGCGAGATCCTGCGCCAAACAGTCAATCATCCCACACTACACTTTACATCTTACAATGCTGAGCTCCGATCTTTGAACAAACACTGCTCGGCTCCTGTAGACGGTTTGCATCCCATTTAGCTAAAATCCTGTAAACGTTCACGTTTATATAAATATTTGTAACCTCTCAGGTACTGTGATTATTACATGGCCTGTATGTGCGTGCAGTGGTTTGTTCTGTGATGTGGACTGCAGTCCTCTCCACTCAGCATTTCACTCCATGAGCCCGATATGTCCCCAGGTTCTTTCTTCTCCGAGGATGGGTGCTCCAGTTCCCAGTAAGTCCAGGAGCGGTGGAGGTTGCATGGTATTTACAGACAGCCTCATAGTAAAAAAAACTGGGCGTAAAAAAGAAAAAAAAAGACCACCCACATTCCTCAGAGACATTAAAAACAAACAAAAACAACAATAACCACAAGACTAACGTCTGAAAGCTGGATCCAATCTAAGAATGTCAAATTGTTATGGTGCCCAGTGAGCTCAGACGGACACCTGCAGGGCTGGTCTTTATCCTCCAGAGGCTGGTAGCTCGTTGACATCCGCTCTCGAGTTCCAGGATGTAGAAGAGGAACTTCCTTGGTGGTGGGATCAGAGGATGCTCATTGAACCTTCAGTTCCCTGAGGTGTGTGGGGAATTGCTGCGATGATTCCTGTCTAAATCCAACCCTTAAAAAACCCAATCCATTACCCCAACCTTTCCTGTAGCCAACAACACAAGCAGTCATTGCTTCCCTGCAGGACAAAAAGTCAATAACAATCAAGAAGCTAACTAATCAATGTTTACCTTAATTTAGTAGCTAAGAAGATTCACGATCTGTACCTTCATTTACCCATGAGAACATGTTTGCATTAACAATGACAAATGGGAAGAGGATTAAGACATGTATTCCAAGATGAATAAAAAGAAGAAATGCTTCAGGCTTTGAGATTTCTGAAAAGTAATTAAATACAGTTATTAAATATGTTATTGTGCTCTACATACTTATAAAGAATTGCAAATTTGTTTACCCCTCTGATGACAACCCATCAAAAGAAGAAGGAGAAGCAGAAGAAGGGGAAAAGGTTTGAAAAAAAAACAGGTTTAGGAAGTTGCACAAACATTGCAAATTAAGCATGCAGTCGAGAAAATGAGTCTGGATCCGATTCCCTCGTTTAAGAGTCGAGACCACCAGCGTAACCTGAAGGCATGGTTCTCATGGGTGGTCCTGTGGTGGTGATGAGAAAAAAACAATGAAGTAGAAAACAAATCTGGCTTAGATTTGAATGCCACTTAAACCAAACAGATTGATGAAATAAATAAGTGATGTCAGATGCGTTTCACTGGTGTTAGCAGTTATAATGCAAAAACAACAGTGGTCAGGCAAGCAGGCAAGTCTGAGCAGAAACTGAGAAGCCTGCTTCATGTTCTGGGAAGGGAGTGCTAGAAGGAACCTGCAGCTCGCTGTGAATGAAAACCTCTGCTTTCATCCCACAGGGGATGAGATGCGTCCTGGGACTATTGCATCTCCATCCACTACGACAGCCGGTGCACTGGAAAACATGCACAAACAAAAGAGACTGGCGTAAACAGAATCGATACCTATTTGTGCCATTATATTCATGTGCCAAACATAGTCTTGCATTGCAATATAATTATTTCTCCTACCAATTTCTACAACTAGCCTTCCATTAAATTCGCTGCTGTTGTGGAATACGGATCCCATGTGGTTTTGATTTCTTCACAACAGAAAGTAAGGCTGTAACTTTTCAAATCTATTGGCACCACCTGCTCTGTACTGCGCTACACTATAGTGTACTACACTCAATCAAAGACAGATGCATCCAGCAGCAAACTTAGCTGAAAGCTAATGTAGTTAGAGACAAATAGACTGGTAGGAAAACAAATAATCAAAATCTCATCACAAAAAAAAGGTAAAGGAAAGGTATGAAAACAATTCAGTCTTGAAGACAAAGGGCTAAGAATCCCGTCCTTCATTTATTTGTTTTTGTTACATGTTATTTTCAAATGTCTTTAATCGCTCTGCAACGTCAACGCAACACATGCCTGTGCTGCTTTCTCCATGCTGAGACAGGGAAGTGAGCCATGCTCAGCTTGTTGAATTCAGATCAATGGGACAGACTCACTCTGCATTCACTCTGCTTTATCAACTCGACGGATTTCTTTGTTTGAAAGGAGAAAAAAATCATGTTCGTGTCAAAAATTGAGAATCAAAACAACTTTAAAGTATTTATGACAACTTGAAATGTATCACTTTTGGGTCTAATTTTGTAAAATTAAAAGATGTTTTACCACTTTAAAAAAGAGAGGTGTTTTACCACAAAAATATGTCCCAACAACTTTAATAGCTGTTTACAAGCTCTTCAAAACGAAGACAATGTTGTAACCGGAAAGAAAGATTCTCACTGTTGTCCAAGGGATTAATTAAGAAACAAAGCAAGTGTACGATTTGCAAAAAAAAAACTACAAGCGCCCTTAATGAATTATCTGAGCCACATGGATTCAATTTCCCTTTCCTTTGAATGATGTACGTGCAAGGATAGAGCCAACGTTGTTTACTGGAACTGATAACAGGGCAGTATCTTCTGGAGAGATCTGTGCCCTCCCCCCCTAATTAGAATCATTGCTCCTCTGCCTCTGGGTTTCTGTTTCCAAACTATATGGAGAGGTCTGAGCAGTGAACAAGAAGCTCTGCGATCTGACTTCCTTTAAGCAGTGCTTTACGACGTCTGCAATCGTTCTGAGCAGTTGTGATTGCAATTGGTGTCCATCTGTCTATCACCCTCTACTGCCAGGTTGCATTTGGCTATAATCCATGCACTCTAGAGTCATACAGATATTTTTATTTATTTACCCAATTATTATCAGTATCCCCGGCTTACCGCTTGCAACCCCCCTGCTGACTCGGGTCATACAGATATTTTTAACATTTCAGGTACTGCGTGACTACTGTAACATTATGAGGACCCTCTTTAGATTTTGAGTTCAGTAGTTCTGGGGCTGCTCTTTAGTTCTACTTCCCTTCTATATATATATGTGAAGAGTCTATAGTAAAGCAAGAGCCAGCGCCATCTAAAAGGACAGTGATCCCATCCCATGCTGGAGAGCGTTCTGTAGAGACAACTGCTCTAATATAAAAGTGAGTCATAAATTAGCCTAGCAAAGTGTAATAAAGCTATAGTGAAAGCGCAGTAAAGCTTAGCCCACACAAGTATATTAATGCATATTAAAAACCATGGCATGCATAGTATATCAACTGGAAAAGCATGGGAAAACTGTAAAATTGCTGTGGTAAACTTTTATAAGGGAAGAAGACAGCTTCTCTTCTAGCACTGAGCAGGCTGCTAGCTAGCAACAATCCCTTCATTCTTTCAATGCATTTTGCTTGATAAAAATAAACTGGATTAAACCACCTAGCAGCAGTTTGTGAAAGGGATCACAGGGCAGTCATTGTAGTGAGTTATGTGCCGTCTTTCCACACATCTGTAGATAAACTTCCAAATTAAACTCCGAACCCCACCCGATCAGCTCAAATTCCGTTCTCTTTGATTTTCTGAAGGAGATTTGCCGGCCCGTTCTTTAGATTCCTGGAGTAAAAATAATAATGAAATAAAAAAAAAAAAAAAAAAAAAAACATCAAGTGAAATCAAGTGCACTTCTGATAGGGTAATGAATTTTATATTGTTTATGCTAAATCCTCATCTGTTTATGTTCAAAGAACCTCACATTCCAACCTGTTATAGCAATATTTAATGGAAATGTGTTCCCCATTAAACACGCTGGTAGAGAAACATTATCTTATTACCGGGAGAGTAACTGAAAAAGGATGTGAGTCTGTAACTCTAGATGGGAATGTAAAGCCGAGGATATTCTTGTTGTTTCGCAAGACTGGTTTTGGGAGCTATCCCATTGACGAGGGCCAGGATATTTTACCTACAGTAGATTTAATAGCACTGAAGATTCCAAGAGGCAAAACACCAGACCGATTGAAATATTAAAAATAAAAAAATATTTTGCTTAAAGAGCAATTTGGTATAGTGTGGCAGGGGAGCCGAGGGTCAACCACGTAAACACTGGAAACTGGAACCGAAGACCAAATTTGTGCTGTTAAATATGTAGGACAGCTATCTATTACCCCTGGCATGTTAATGCTTTATGGATGCAGCCTGTTGTGCTCTACAGCAGAAAGCACAGTGGAAAATGATGTGCAAATTGAATAGCAGAATTGTATGTTTTTAGTAATGCACTTGCTGCTCTGTGATTTTGACAGCTTACCTGCAGAGTCGGGGCCAACAGGAAGGTGAAGTCAAGGCCAGGGTTTGGCAGGCAACACGGCTGACCACAGACCTGGATCAAGTGCAGGTGCATGAGCTCTGGAACTGAGTGAGAGAGTGAGGCTTTGAACTCAGCAACCACTGCAGCTTAGCGAAGCACTAGAGCCAGACCACACAGTGCATCAGCAAAGCATTGCCTGGATGTGATCTGAAAACCCAGCGCTTTCTCGTGTGCTGTACCGGAACGCCAGTGTTCAAAGGCTTAGGATAGCATGGTGCAAGATCTCTCAAGGACTGTTGGGGCGGAGATGGAGGCAGGGGATAGTGTTGGCAAATTCGTCATTCCATTTCCAAGCAGAGCCTCTGTCGTGCTGCTCAAACGATTCAATTCTGGCATGGTGGATGGGTACTGTTTGGTGAACATTCGTTCAGCTTTCTAACGTGATCAAGGGACCCAGGTTACACCGGGAGAACATGCCCTACACTGGGTATGTGCACATGTATAATCCAGTGTAGTTTGTTACTGTTGTACATTCTAGGACTACAAGCAAAACCACCAAGATCGTTTGATCGGAGTTGGATTTGAACCCACCAGGCAGGCTGGAAGGCAGGAAGGAAGGGAGACAAGGAGGCAGACGGAGAGGCAGGAAGTCAGGCATGCCCTAATGGTTTATTTTTTACCTGGAACGACCTCATGCAATTGAACCCCCCCCCCCCTCCCAGTTTTTATAACCGCAGAAATGCTAGTTAAGTGGTGAAACTCAGGCGAGCAGGATTCACAGTCACGGGTGGCTCTTAAATAACAAACCTGGAACCCATTAGAAGAATACAAATTGCAGCTCTCCATGCTGGCCAGCGTGCGTGCGTGTGTGGGTGAATGCGTGTGTGCGTGCGTGCATATCTCATATCATATCATCTCAATCCATTCCACAGCCACACGGGAAACAACAAAGCAGAGTGGAAGTTTCATCAAGTGCCCTGTGGATTAATTGCATCACTGTTTTACAGAGTTTTATATGTTGCTTTGTTTTTTCCCAGTTTTCCAGTAACTGTTACCCACACTTGCAATGGTTCTGTGATGCAGAGGACAATGGTAGCATAACAACAGCTACAATGTTCATTGTAAACGTCTACTTGATTAGAGGTAACCTCAGAACACTTAGAAACATATAATATAAGTCAATAAATCTACATAGCTGGTTGGCTCCAAAGATTACCTGCAGTAATAAAAGAGTCACAAAGTGTAACAAAGCACAATGACCGTTGAAAAGCCCAAAGAGGTAGGGTAAAGCATATTAAAAACAAAAAAAAAACATGGCAAACAGTGGTAAAACTATGGCAAATGCATGTTATCGCCACAGGAAAACTGTGGAAAAACTGTCAAATTGTGGTGGTAAATATGAAATAAGAGCTATGTGGCAGAGCAAAGCTCTGCCGTTTAGAAATTGGCAGGGATGGGGTTAATTTCCCCTACCTGCCTGGGTTTATTATGTTCAGGTGGCTGGGGCTGATTAGTTGATTAAATGATTAACTTAATTAACGATCAATCAGCGCCCAGCCACCTGACATAAAAGGGGGCCTCTGCTTCCCATTGGGAGGAGGGAGCTGAGGAAGCAGGTTGGTGGTTTTTTGGTTTGCTTGTATTTTTGAATTTTGTGAATCCAGTGAAGGCATCGCCCAGCCTGGAAACCTTATTTTTGTAAGTTTTGTTTTGTTGTCTTTCTATTTGTGTTTAAAGATCTTTATTTTGCCCTTGTGCACTTTATTTTGTGTTATTTATAATAAAATCGTTATTTTTTGAACTGCAGTCTGTCTCTGGGCCTCTATCCACTCACCAGCCTGTCACATTTGGTGTCAGAGTGGGATAGTGCCACCTAGAGGCTCAGAGCAGTATTTATTTTTTTTTGGAATTTTTGGGATAATTATTTTTTTTTTAAATGGGAAAGAAGAGCAGACAGCGGCAAAGGCAGAAGGAGATGCAGCAGCTGAAGAAATGTAAGCTGCTGCAGCCACCGCTGGAGGACCTGGCCAGCCTCTTCCCCTGGTGTTCCTGGTGCGGGAAGGAGGACCATCGTTGGCGGTCCTGCCCAGACGTGCCACCGGCAAACTGGTGTGGCCGGTGTGAGGAGGACGGCCACAACTGGGCAGGATGCCCCTACAATCAGGCCCAGGAAGAGGTGCAGTGTTCACCCCGGGCATCAGGGGCCACCCCACTACCCCCAGCACCACCACCTTCACCACCGTTCCAGGAGATCTGGAACTGGTTGATGCACCCTGAGGGAGACCTCGTCCACGATCTCCCCATAGTTATCAACACGCAGTGGCGTCGAGATGGGGAGAGGTGGGAACAGTGGGAGGAACAACACCACCCGGCGTCCTTCCCAGAGGTTGCCCTCATGGTGGTTAATTACCTGGCGGTAGACATGGGAGATGCCCCATTCCCTCCAACAAAGAGGGTGGAGCTGCCTTCCCGAGAGCCAGAGAGGGGTGAGCTGCCTTCCCGAGAGCCAGAGAGGGAGGAGCTGCCGCTCCCGGAGCCCAGAGAGGGAGGAGCCGCCGCTCCCAGAGCCAGAGAGGGAGGAGCCGCCGCTCCCAGAGCCCAGAGAGGGAGGAGCCGCCGCTCCCAGAGCCCAGAGAGGGAGGAGCCGCCGCTCCCGGAGCCCAGAGAGGGAGGAGCCGCCGCTCCCAGAGCCCAGAAGGGAGGAGCTATGGCCCAAGGATGCCTGCCTTGTACTGCTCAGGGATGCCACGCCCGCTCCGCTCAGGGATAACTCATTTGGATCGCCTGGGGTTGCCTGCTGCTCCGCATTGCCTGGGACTGGTGGTGTCTCCTTTTTGTTTTCTAGGGTTGCCGAGGGTCCACCGTCGCCTCCCGAGGGTCCGCTGCCTCAGCCACTAGAGGGAGCTGGGCCTCCGCCTCCGCCACTAGAGGGACCCGGGCCGCCGTCGCCGTACTACCTTGGAGA
Organism: Polyodon spathula; assembly: GCF_017654505.1. Taxonomy (NCBI): domain Eukaryota; kingdom Metazoa; phylum Chordata; class Actinopteri; order Acipenseriformes; family Polyodontidae; genus Polyodon; species Polyodon spathula. The sequence goes on from NC_054559.1 coordinate 17,457,090, forward strand.
TCCGGGGCCCCCTCAACCAAAGAAGGCTTGGGGGCTCCGACATCAACCCTGCCCACCACCACCCACCAAAACAGCCCACCCAAGGGACATAATTGGACTCTTTGGGGGAGGGTGGAGTTGGCCGATTGTGGCCGGTGTACGTTGTACATGGGGGGAGGTGTGTGGCAGAGCAAAGCTCTGCCGTTTAGAAATTGGCAGGGATGGGGTTAATTTCCCCTACCTGCCTGGGTTTATTATGTTCAGGTGGCTGGGGTTGATTAGTTGATTTTAAATGATTAACTTAATTAACAATCAATCAACGCCCAGCCACCTGACATAAAAGGAGGCCTCTACTTCTCATTGGGAGGAGGGAGCTGAGGAAGCAGGTTGGTGGTTTTTTGGTTTGCTTGTATTTTTGAATTTTGTGAATCCAGTGAAGGCATCGCCCAGCCTGGAAACCTTATTTTTGTAAGTTTTGTTGTCTTTCTATTTGTGTTTAAAGATCTTTATTTTGCCCTTGTGCGCTTTATTTTGTGTTATTTATAATAAAATCGTTATTTTTTTTGAACTGCAGTCTGTCTCTGGGCCTCTATCCACTCACCAGCCTGTCACAAGCTACCTCACTCACTCCAGGGTATTAGGGAAAACTGTGCTGCTGAGTGAGCTAGAGACAGAGCTCCTGTGTACTGAGTTGACATCAAAAATCCTTCTTGATGCAGATTGGCTTGGTGCCTATGCTATAAGCACTGGAAAGGATGCAACGTGCCAACGCGCCTTGTGTAAATATTTAGAAACAAATCATATACAGTAACTTTGAAATAAATTATGTTTTCATTCAATATGGATGTAATTAGGGTCAATCTAGGAGGAAGACATTGTGTTTACATAGAATAGGATACCCAAAGTTTGGTAAGCTTGTGCAAGCTTTTACTTCAAAGGAATAACAGTAACAGCATTAAAATAATCTCGCCTCGAGCGGGGGCTCATTTGAAAACGTGAACTTGTCCTAATTTATGCTCAGGCCCTTTGATGTGATATTAAGAGGGTTTGACTATTTGGTTCATTGCAACAAGCAATATCATATACTTTAAAATTTGTAAAACGGCAAACCACTTTTGAAGTAGAAAGTGAAAAAAGCGAGTCAACATAGTTTTTCTTTTTACTTGAACCTACTTCTATAATTTCCTTACAGTATAATATAGACTCTCGTTGTTTGCTGCTGTGATTGTACCTGTATTTTATACATAAATATATAAAGGCTGAAATGATCTGTTTATAACCAAAGATTAAAATTAAGTTAAACTTGCCTAGGTATGGTGGTATTGATAAGTTATACTAACTTGAATATGTACAGTGCCTATGGAAAGTCTACACCCCCTTTCAAATTTTTCACCTTTTGTTGCCTTATAGCCTGGAATTAAAACGCATTACATTTTTTTTTTCTCATTTATCTACACACCCTATCCCACAACTGCCAAGTGAAAAAAAATTCTAGAAATTTGTAGAAAATTAATTACAAATAAAAACTGAAACAGTTTGGTTGGATAAGTGTCCACCCCCTTGAAATAGCAATCCTAAATTAGCTCAGGTGTAACCAATCGCCTTCATAATCAGACATCAAGTGAAGTGGTCTCCACCTGTATTAAATTATAGTGATTCACATGATTTCAGGATAAATTCAACAGTTCCTGTAGGTTCTCTCTGCCAGGCAGTGCATTTCAAAGCAAAGACTCAACCATGAGCACCAAGGTGCTTTCAAAAGAACTCTGGGACAAAGCTGTTGAAAGGCACAGATCAGGGGATGGGTATAAAAAAACATCAAAGGCTTTGAATATCCCTTGGAGCACAGTCAAGACGATTATTAAGAAGTGGAAGGTGTATGGCACCACCAAGACCCTGCCTAGATCAGGCTGTCCCTCCAAACTGGATGACCGAGCAAGAAGGAGACTGATCAGAGAGGCTACCAAGAGGTCAATGGAAACTTTGCAAGAGCTACAGGCTTTTATGGCCAAGACTGATCAAAGTGTGCATGTGACAACAATATCCCAAGCACTCCACAAATCTGGCCTGTATGGTAGGGTGACAAGAAGCAAGCCATTACTCAAGAAAGCCCACCTTGAATCCTGTTTGAAGTATGCAAAGAAAAAAAACGAGATTCTGTACCATGTGGCAAATAGTTTTGTGGTCTGATGAAACAGAAAAGGAACTTTTGGGCCTAAATGCGAAGCGTTATGTTTGGCACAGACCCAACACTGCGCATCACCCAAAGAACACCATCCCTACTGTGAAGCATGGTGGTGGCAGCATCATGTTATGGGGATGTTTCTCATCGGCAGGGACTGGGGCACTTGTCAGGATAGAAGGGAAAATGAATGGAGCAAAGTACAGAGAAGTCCTTGAGGAAAACCTGCTGCCCTCTGCAAGAAAGCTGAAACTGGGATGGAAGTTCACCTTTCAGCATGATAACGACCCAAAGCACACAGCCAAAGCTACACTGGAGTGGCTAAGGAACAAAAAGGTAAAATGTCCTTGAGTGGCCCAGTCAGAGCCCCGACCTAAATCCAATGGAAAATTTGTGGCATGACTTGAACATTGCTGTCCATCAACGCTCCCCAAGGAACTTGACAGAGCTTGAACAGTTTTGTAAAGAAGAATGGTCAAATATTGTCAAATCTAGGTGTGCAAAGCTGGTAGAGACCTATCCCAACAGACTCACAGCTGTAATTGCTGCCAAAGGTGCTTCCACCAAGTACTAACTCAGGGGGGTGGAGACTTATCCAATTATGATCTTTCAGTTTTGTATTTTTAATATATAATCTTTTTCTCAATAAAAACTTTTTCCCCTTGACAGTGTGGAGTCTGGTGTGCAGATAAGTGGGAAAAAAAAATCCTAATTTAAATGCATGAAACTCTGAGGCACTGACACAGCAAAATGTGAAAAAAGTTCAAGGGAGCGTAGACTTTCTATAGACACTGTGTGTGTGTGTGTATATATATATTTTTTTTTTCACAGTTACCGAGAGGAAGGGCAACACTATCGGAAAGCATGTTATGTTTACTATATCAGAGAAACAGCTAGTTCCAATATCCAGCCCATATAAAAAAGATTACATATGCGCAGTAAAACTTGCAATGCAACCACATTACCAGTCAGTACAGTTTACACACATGCATGGTAAGAATAGCATTAAAATACTGGCCAAGCAATGCGTGTGTGTGTGTGTGTGTGTGTGTGTATATATATATATATATATCTGTCACAGATCTCATATATACATGATACCGTCCAGATCAAATGCAGGGATGGAAGTAAGACTCCCATTGCATAGCAGTTCCATTCTGGTTTTACGAGGAGTATAGCAAGACACACACCTGAGCTTGTTACCGATGCACTGGGGCTGATAAAACCTGCAATGGGTGAAGCTGCTGTGCAGTAAAAGTCTTATTACCGTCCCTGAAATGTCATTTTCCCATAGAAAGAGAGCTATAGATTCGGCCAATATAAGATGCAGACATAATATGCTACAGTACCAGACAGGCTGCTGATACTGAATGTGACACAAGGTGAAGGCTTCCACTGCCCCCGGGCTACAGAGTTCATTACACAACCTTCACAGTCCTCTCCACGCTCTGCAAACCTCTTATTAGTGGGCGTTTCCGTCTGTCTGACAGGTAGCCAATCCATGCGCGGCACTACACCCTGGGAGCACCCGATCGGCTGATCAAAAACAAGGCTGGCCACGCTCCACAGGGCTCAGACAAGGCCATCGCATAGCCTTGAGGGAGGTGAGGGTGTGTGGGAAATAGGGCCCGAGGACACAGGGGAGACACTCGGCCAGCTGTATACTATACTAGAAGCGACCTCAGAGCCCTCAAAAACAGCACACAGCTCCGTATCCCAAGGTAATGATATTCATCAATCCATAGAAATCAGAGGCTTCATGTTCCCTCAGTGTTACAGACGAGTGTTCTAGAAACACTGTGAAACAGACAGTTCTGAGGTGGGACTGTCAAACTTCCAGCCAGCCAACTTCTACCATGCTATCGGAAAATGACCGAAGCCGAAATGTTGCAGCTGATCATAAAAATATTGAGTTTTCAGTTTATCAATTCCTTTTTTTTCTTCATACTATAACAGATAAGATGCTTTCTACTATAATGTGTCTTGATCTCCACAGCCCGGAGTTTGGAGGTCAAGGCTGGACAGTGTGTAGTTTTTGGCTGAAGCCAGTCAAAGCATGTGCGTATGCACGAGGAAAAAAAAACACAAGCTCAGAACTAAAAAGGGTTCCGCAGACTTAAACAGCCTGTCTTATTTTTCAATGCATGCTTTGTTTTTATGGCTCTTTAGGAACTGGTCACTTGTTTGGCTCTTTTAGTCAAAAAGTTTGGACAGCTCGGTCTGTCATATACTGTATACCAGAAGATTATGGGGCTTTTGGACTGTACTATTGCAATATTTTCAGGAGTTTCATGAAATGCGGATATAAGGTGGAGCCACCTTATGCACCGACATTATACTTTTTTTTTGCTGGCAGGATAAAATGTATTTCCCCAGTCAAAAGCATTTACACTCATCAAAAACTGACAGAACGTGCAGTAGTCCTCACATCATAGTTACAACTGCAATGCTGCCATCTCCTGGTAACTTTGCTAAATACACCCTGCCTGTTCTATTCCCACCTCTGACAAAAAAGCAAGGAGAAATATCGTCACTTCCACCAGGTGCTGACAGGAATTAAGCAGCCTGCGTGCTCGAACGAGGTGGCGTCTGTGAGTTTTGATTATAATGAGAAAAACATGATTACGATTCAAAATAAGTCAACAATAAGCTCCATAGCTAATATCATGTTGCCACAATGTAATGGAAGTTAAGTTTTATAAATGTAATATCACTTGTATTTATATACACCCATATATATATATATATATATATATATATATATATATATATATATATATATATATACACACACACATGTGTGTGTGTCTATGAATGAATGCATGTACAGAAAGCAGTGGTGTGGGGGAGTATTAGTGTTTAGCTACCCAGTGAAGATAATTAACATGTAATGGTTTCATTTAGTTCACACTCCTAGGTTACAAACTTCTCCCAAAGGAGTTCAAGATCGCAAGGATATAAATACCAATAAAACACGCAACACTTACAGTATATCTTGTACACATTTTATTAAACTGTGTAAATAAAATATTGTACAAAAAGTAGGAAAGAAAGTTCATCTCAAAATAGCAGAAATCAGCACATTCCTCTCGGCAAGCAAGAATGATCAAGCAGCATCTCAGTTCAGCGTAAATGCCATTGCCATGTGAAAGCAATACCTTAACTGTGTATAATTTGCCCTTTCTGTTAGAACTAATTATATTCTGAAGTCGGTAAATATAACACGGATATGCAAATAGCTTGAGATATAATTGTTATCATCACTTCCAAGCTGGTTTGAGGTTTTAAGGTCTGTTTTTATTGTTGTTGTCTTGTTAACTCTCTGTTATCCAGCTAGCAGGTCGATTGACCTCCCCTCTATGACATCACTAAATGTAATTACATTTAAAAAACAGGTCTGTGATCTAGTTTAGCAACACATTCGCCTTAGATGAGATTATAAACAGCGGTCAAAAGAGACCACAGGCACCAGACAATGGGCGTGTCTCCCACACATTCTCCCCCTGAAGGAAGTGATTTTTGCTCACAATCAATCTAAGTGAAGCGTGCTCACAATCAAGAATAAAACACCCTGAGCAGAACTTCCCTTAGAAAACTTTACCACTATATTTCTCTATGCTATTTTGACAGTTTTACGGTGCAATTATCATAGCTTCCCATGTTCATTGATATACCATACCTCACTATTCTTCACAATGCTTACCTATCTTTTACCATGCTTTTACTATGGAGAACATTTTATAAGGGTTTAAAAACTGTAAGAAACTAAAAGGCAGGTTTGATTTGAAACAAAAACACAGCATTATTGTCCCTGTTCTGTGGTGATATTCAGTCAAACTTTCTAGAGTGCTACTATTAGCAAGTGCAGTCAAAATAACTAAAAACTGATTCATTTATTAGCTTTGTCCAAGTCCAGAGGACCACTCCAGACTAGAACAATAACACACTGGGGCTTCTAGTCCAAACGTTTGTCATTGAATTATTATGCATTTTGCATTAATGGTTTAGCATGATGGAAATCTACATAGCAGCTGTCCTTACCAGGGTCCGCCGCACACATCATGTTGTCCCTTACGCTGTCCTAGTGGTATTTATAGCTGGCGCACGTCTCATGGCCAATGACAGTCAAGTCGACCTCCCGCAGTTTGTCCGGCATTGTCCCCAAGATCTGGCCTCAGCCAGCCGTGCTGCACACGGTCCCCTCTGGCACGTCTCCGTGCCAACTGTCCCACGTGCTGTCAATCATACATGGCTTGCACATGATTCGTTGTGTGAGAGGAAGATCCCACCTAAGTATTGCATCACAATGACTATTTTTCTTTGATTGGCTAAAGCCTGCGGCATTAATGCCTATTTGACCTAAACTTAAACACCGCCTTCGGGGCGCACAGATGACTGTTGATGAACCCTCTGAAGACAGCAAGCTAGCAGCTACCATCAGCAGTCCCTCGCCAATCAAACTGTAATTAAATTAGTCAGTGAAACCTTAATAACATAACCAAATAGTGAATAAGACCCTTCACAGTTATATTTGTTCTCCTGTGAGACTTTCACTGTTTTAGTCAGCAAATATATGTGCTAAAAACAGAGTGAATTTGCTGTAGCCCTTTTAAAATGGCAAAAAGACAGCTACGTTTGGAGTTTTTCTACAACAAAAAAGCTAAACCACCAACGCCAGAGACCAAAAGAAACCGAACCTGACTCGTGTGTAGTTCAGAATGTTATTAACAGCACGAGAGTGTGACGATACTTCCATTTCAAACACTCAGGTTAGTGCAGGTGAAGCTGTCAATAAGAGACCTTTGCCTGTAAAGTGTTGTTTGCAGCTGTCTTGATTGTGACAGTCTGGCGTAGAACTGTTTGTAATGAAAGATCTGGTAATGTTAGAAAGCCAGCTTAATGTTTACATAAAAATGGTTAAAATCGGGCATCTTGAGTTCATTTTTTTTTTTTTTTGGGGGGGGGGGGGGGGGGGGTTGAGGGGCTGTGCCCCCCCCAGATTTTCAGAAATTGAGTCACCCCTGGCCTTGGCTCACTCAAAGCCACCCCTGCCTATGCAACAAAGTGTTTCTGTTAATCATTCATGTTTTACAAGATTTTGTAAAATTTGATATACAGCAATGTGAGAAAATGCTACCAGAATGCATCTTCTGACCGGGATGCATTTTCTGAGGGTTACACGCCCGACTTGAACATACAGAACGAACTATGACAAATCATACAATAATATATATTATATATATATATATATATATATATATTATGATAACATTGGCTTTTCGACCCTCTGAACTCACGTGTGCGTGACCGCTATTGTAACCAAAGCGTGTCGACCCTGCTGTAGACAATTAGCGAAAAAATAACGATTTCTTAATACACTACTTCGTTCATATTGAATTCATATAGAAAATAAGCTTCTTGAACACATCAATTCTCGCAATCGTTTGTGGAGAATTCATTCACTTTTTATTGTTCCATTTCTACAGGCACTATGTACACACTCCACGGTTACTTTAATTGTCACCTTCAATAAAGTAAACGATTAAGATAAATGCTTGTTTTTGACGCAATTCAGTTGCGTATCACTATATACATATATATATACTGAGACTGAGAAAGAGGAAGGGCCTCTAGCTGCTGCTTGCAGTGTGTTGTATCAATAAAATAAACACACAGCCACCAAAAAAACAAAAACAAAATCCCACTTCCTCATATCACGTTTCTCAAACTGGACGTGTCGACAGAAGTGTAAAGGGTAAACATGCACAACCCCCCCCCAAAAAGCAAACATATTGCGGCAGCCCTAGTGTGACGCAAATACGTTTTTTCTGCAGCGAACCCAGATATTATTATGGTTCCATAGTAATTCAGATTAATTGCACAAAAAAGTGAAGGCACTCTTTGGAGTCAAACTCAGTCGGTTTGGCAAATGCTGGAGTCGATTTTATCAGTCTCAATCGTAAAATAAATAAATGCAATTTTAATTTCCAGTTCTCACTCTTAGTTTGGATAGACTGACAGACTGGTTTCAGACCAGTGTGTAAAAATAGAGAAGCAATATGAATCATTTACACCTTTGTAGATAATAATGAACTGCTCCATATATACACGGTAGAGGTATAGATAGCATGCAACCCTAGTTTACACCACTGATGTTAGCACACCCTCAATACTATGTTATTGTATTACCCGAATCCTAGACTAATCCCTATCCTCAACCTTCAATTATTAACATCAACCAGTTTTAAATATGCTTTTAATAAGTATATAAAAATGGCTAAGCTAAGAACGTTTAAAATAATCAGAAATCCTATGATCATAATTTGTCACAAGAAATTCTACATAGCAATCTAAAAGAAGGGAGACAGGCTCTTCAGTATGAAGCCCACAGTGAAGTTTCACTGTATATCTACGTGGCTGTACATTTATTATAGAGTTATAATTAGCATGTCCTCTATATAAGTATTTTAAACATGGGAATGTCGCAACAGCACTGCAGGCAGTATGCAAACCCACAGCTTTTTGCACACAAGCTGTTTCTTAATTCTTACTGGAAGGGCTTGCATTTGACCAGAAAATATAACAGCAGTTCTAGTCATTGTTGGTATATAACCTTCAGCTTGGGTGTAATACAATTGGAAACAAGTGTCGAAAGGAAAAGGGCTTGTGGTGGTGTAGCAGCAGCAACAGGAGCTTGCTGCCAGCTGCCCTTAATTGTGTGGCAGAAAACCTGGCCAGGTTGCTATCATGTCTAATAAAAATTCTTAAGCCATTAAATATAAAGGACCAGGGTTTTGCGGTACATGCTGAAAATTAAAAGTAATTATTCAAGCCATTGTTTTATACTCAACACTATGTTTAGATGGGGTTTTTTTTGCAGAAGTTCTTCATTACCTGGTTAATTGTTTAAGTGGTTTTATTGCAATGCCCTGGTTCTCATTTAATTTATTAGCTTTGTCTCATTATGCCATTTGGTCAATTTCTTGATAACAGGCACCTGACTGGTTCAGGGGAGAGGCAGTTTTTTTGTGGAAGAAGAAAGAAAACACTTAGGAAAGCAAGAGTATCTAAAACTTTAATCCCGAGTATAATTAACTTCTACAGCTGAGTTTTGCTTGGCTTTGTAAATGAAGAGTAATGTATCGATGTTTTTATATCCACCATCCAGATCTCTGGGCTTTGTCTTGCCAAGCCGCTCCTGGTCTCCTCTGGAGTATTATTCAAGGATTATTCTACCAATCTATTTGTTCAAAGGGAAGTCGTTTGTTCGGCTGAGATTTTCTACACCAGAGGAACCCTGACTCTGAGGCTACATCCTTTCCTGAACTCCGGGTGAGAGATTACCAATTTCATATTTTCTGTTGCTGGTTTATTTTTTTCTAGTTTATTTTTTTCTGCCTTGGGCAAGGACAGTTTCAATAAGGACATTTTTTTTTTGGACATCTGTGTTGTTTTGGGTGAATTCTGCCCTGTGGAGAAGGCCTCCAATTGGACTTTTGTGTTTTTTTTCATACTGATTGCACATATTGTTTTTTGTTGGAATTGTGGATGCATTTTTTCTTTATTTGTTTTCTTTGGCAGGCTCTCAACCAGGATTTCTATTTTGTTGTTCTCCACATTTTTTACAGGGATTACTGTCTTACCCTGCATTTTTGTTCTTGGTTTCTGGCACTCAGCTCACCTACTGTTTAATTTTTTGTAATTATATGTAGGAATACAATTTCTATCAACTAGTTAAAATAATGGATTTTCTGCCAGAGTTGAGTTTGTTATCAGGGGGGCTGAGTTTCCATGTGACGCAATCTTTTCAATTTTTTTAGTGATCTGGGTCAGGTTTTAAATGTAGGTCTTGTGAACTATTTTTTTTTTAACTCATTAAAAGCATGAACTAAAACAAGTACACCTGGACATTTTACTAAACATAAGCTAGGTAATACAATTCAAGGGGCCATACGTTCAAAATGCTTCCTCCAGTCTTTGTGTTTTACATACAACAGAGGAAATTCCATTCTGAAGCAGCAAAAATGTCCCATAAAGGCTTTCTTAAAATGAACAGGTGTTTTACCTCTTTCGAAATATAGGAGGTAATTAAAGACTGGAGTAAACACTCTGAAAATATGGCTCAACTGGCACTAACTTGCAATACTGATTGTATCTGTTTTAAAATGAGGCTTCAAGAGACATTCTAGATTCTTGGTATGATGTAATACGCACATTGATTTTTCATAAGCGGTTTTATTGATTTTAATAATTTGCTGATGCAGTGTTAATTTACAGTCAATGTACATTTTCTCATAAATCACTTAATCTACTATATTATCCACGCACTTATGCAACAGGTGTGACACATGTGATAAATCAGCCCATCAACCATTTTATACACCCAGCAGTGGTGCTAGCGTGGCAGCTGATAGTGGAATAGGTGTATAGTAGTATAATTATAGCTGACTAAAGCATGTCATTACATCAGGTAACAGAATGCTGGAATTACACAGTAGTTACAAAATAACAGCAGGACTCTTAGGTAATTACACATGCATTACAATGCAATTACATGGCTGTTCATGTCCTGTTTGCGCCTTATTACTGGCACTTCATTACTCGTTGATTTATGTCAGCTGAAACAAGGGTTGCAGAAGGACTGCACAGGACACAGTTGACAGGGTATTCATGTCTATGTGTGCTTCAGACGCATCATTCTTCTGATCCACTGGGAGTAGTGGGAGATGATCATGTACACACCAGGCTTTTTCGGTTTCCCACACTTGGTCCCTCCGAAGGAAGTGATGCCTGTCGCCACCTCGTTGCACACGAGCGGACCTCCAGAATCACCCTGTCGAGACAAAAAAACATACAGGAGAGGGGTCCCCGAGTGTTTCCCCTGCATGGCCGAGTGGTGTCACTCCAGTGAGTTAGGGAGGTTAAACCACCAGGGACCGTTTCCTCATTGCGCTGCAGTGGACCCTACTGTCCAGGCGCTGGAAAGCTCTGCTGATAAGTTTATTGCAGGATCATTCTGTACCTGGCAGGTGTCTTTGCCCTGCTGCCCAGCGCACATCATGTTGCTTGTGATCCTGCCTCCATAGTAATCATGTTGGGAGCACAGCTGGTGGCTGATGACCTTTACTTCGACCTGTTGCAGGTTTTCAGGTTTTATCCCGACATTATTCTTCCAGCCCCAGCCCGCCACGCTGCACACCGTCCCCTCTGGCACCTCCGCTGTGTCACTCTGGAGCCTGATAGGCTGGATGCCAGGACTCCAGGTGACACTCCTATCCAGCTGCAAACACACACACGCACACACACACAACGACACAGGATAGTCAGTGGTGAAAAATCCCTGTTCATCCATGATTATAAAGCACCATCATTTGAAAATTATGTAGTACTGTATCATCTTGCAAATGAGCTGTTTTCTGTTAAAATGCAGTTTTAATGTCTAAACCACCCCCCACCAAACCTGCAAAACAAACCTGCAAGGCTGAGAAGTGCTTGCCCTTATTTGCTTGGTTGCACGGTTACACTACAAGAAACAAAGGCAAAATTCTTTGACAGCCGTTTCAAGTCTTTCCCAATGTCTTCTATGCCTCTATTTTGCGGGTCTTATAATCTACAATTTCTTACTCCAAACAACTGTTCGTTTGCTTTGACTCCCCTTTTAAGGTGTTCTTGATTGCCTTTTGGCGTTGACTGGGATTCTTTGTTTTAAGACTAGAGAAACCTGTTTTCTCAAAGGTACCCTTGAACTGCCTAGTGGAGCCCATTACTTTGATCAGCACGATATCGTTGTCGTAGGTCATTGTGAAACGCGGATGAGGGTAGAGTGCTGCAATTCCAAACTCCTGTTGAGTGTCCTCGTGATTGTTCAGGGAATGAGCCCCCAGGAGGACTGTATATGTTCCTTTGAGACTGGAAAGAGGATTCAGAGAGAGGGAGAGACAGAGGGTTCACAATTTATTGGACCCAATAGGATAGCATACGAGATTACTGCCATTTGAAATGTTATAAATGATTTAATTTTACAGCTCAAGAAGCAAAACAGAAATTGTGCTGCCTGCTTGTTTTTGTATAATATTTTACAGGAAACCCCCCCCCCCACAGTTAAATGGTTATACATCAATTCTTCTTGTGTCACGTCATGAAAAGTTGACATGCTACAATGCAAATATTTTAATAAAGGCAATTGCGAGTATCAGCACACCCTTAGTAAATAGGATATGACAGTGTTGGTACTTACTCAGCAACAAAGCAGTGGGCGGCACTCATCACCCATTGATCGGAAATCAGGAACCCCCCACACTCATGAACTCCGTCCAATAGCAGGGCTGCCATGTAGGGCCTGGAGTGGGGGATGGCATCCGTCCCTCCTAATATCCTGTCCCTCAACCCACCTCCGTCTGAGTGGGGAGAGGAATGGGGTCTTACAGAACCGTGCTTGCGCCTTCATTTAGGAACTCGACTGTGGCGCTGGCTTGAGAACTACTGTGTAATTACATAGGCCTTGTGTGTCAGCTGATGCAACTACATGGCAACACAGATTCATATTGACAGTATGTTGCTCTTGCAAAACTATATAACACTCGGGGCTCTATTTTAATGGTCTAAACAGCAGTGGATCTTAATACCGCCGCTGTTTAACTTGGATTTAACTGTCAGATTTAGATCAGTAAAGCAATAGTTCACAATATTATTTGTTTATTTAGCAAATGCCTTTATACAAGGCAGAGTCACTTGCAACAACGTCAGGACAGTAAGCACTCAAGGGTAACTGTGGTAACATTTTAGCAAAGAAAAGTAAAGTGCAGGCATGCAAGGAAAAAACCCAGTGAAGGGTAAAGCATGGTATTTACTTATCTTTGTTTTCTTCCTTTATTTTTTTACCATTCTTTCTCTAGTGTTGCAAGTCCAGCACTTTCCTTCTTTCTTTCCAGTCGCTGCCACATCAGCACCAAACACTGAATCATAAGACAAATAAAAGCTGAAACTCACCACAAGCCAGAGTGTCTAGCAGCAGAACCACTGTCAGCAAGAGCCAGTGTAGAGCCATACTCTGTGTCTGCCAGGCGTTTCTAGAACAGCACTCCAACACCAGAGCACACTTATATCAGTGTGAGGCTGTTTACACAGCAGGGAAATAAAGAAATCTGCAGTGTGATAAAAAAAAAAAAAAAAAAACTGCACACCAAAATAAACTTATTAACTTCCACAGAATCTAATCTTTGAGATCATTGAAGGAACCAAACAGGATAACAGGATCAACCAACGATCATTGGGTGCGGTTTTGCAATGTTTAGTGAGGAATTTGTGAAAGGAAGGGGGAAGGGCAGCATGTTTCAGTACACCATTAGGTTGGGTCAGATGTCCAGGGGCAGTGGGGGGATGGTAGAAGAAGGGCAATGCCTGCTTGCTTGCTGGGTCATAAATTCCAGGCCGACGTGAACATAACAACCGCAACGGAGGGGGCAATCATGCCCCACAGCTATCCTTTATTGGTTGAGTATTTGAGTTTATGGATGGATGAATTGTCTGCTGCGTGCCAAATGCTGGCAGGGAATTTTATGTAGGAACTATATAACCCATGTATGTGCTTTACCCCAGCAGAATACATTAGTTACTGATGGAGTGACTGTTATTCTCCGGAGCGCTCTGTATTTTGATGACCACTGCAATAAACCTTTGATGCAACGATCGGTGTGATCGATTGTCTCTGATCATCACTGCACTTCATTTTGCGACCCTACATCATACACCAAACTACACTGCGCCTTGGCATGTTCACATAAGCACAAAAACAGTAATAGCTAATTATTAACCAATGATGTTCATTATTATTAGTAGTGCTATTAAACAATACTCTGAAGAAATGTTTATACATTGGACAAATTCCCTGGGCTATCATAGCACTTTCATTGCTCTGATGGTGATGTTTGTTCAACTAATAGGAATACTTTATAATCAACCCCTTCCCTCACTCCCTAGGAGAAAGGGTGCTCCCTCCAGTCCAGGGCAGGCTTGAGGCATGGAGACTGAACTGAGAAAGGGTGCATGGAGGGCAGGCTTGAGGCACTGAACTCTCCCTCCGTCACCAACTAAGAGAAAGGGTGCTACCTGCAGTCCAGGGCAGGCTTGAGGCATGGAGACTGAACTTCTCCCTCCGTCACCAACTAAGAGAAAGGGTGCTCCCTGCAGTCCAGGGCAGGCTTGAGGCATGGAGACTGAACTGCTCCCTCACCACCCTAAGAGAAAGGGTGCTCCCTGCAGTCCAGGGCAGGCTTGAGGCATGGAGACTGAACTGCTCCCTCAGTCACCAACTAAGAGAAAGGGTGCTCCCTGCAGTCCAGGGCAGGCTTGAGGCATGGAGACTGAACTGCTCCCTCCGTCACCCTCTAAGAGAAAGAGTGCTCCCTGCAGTCCAGCCAGGCTTCAGACAATTTCTAATAAAGTGACCACACAAGATGATTATCTCCACTTCCCTATTCAACGCACAAAAACCCATCGTTTCCCTTCCCTTTATATATTAATATTTAATATAAGACCTTCTTGAATAACACTTTAATAGACAATGCAATATATAAATTAACCACACTCTGAAACTCAACCCGTAGGTATTTAGTTCAACTACGAAGTATGACGTGTTGTTGCAATTGGGAAGCACATTTTCCTTTTCACTCAGTTAGTGGGGCAGGGCGCACCAAGGGCGGTGCATATAGCAAATAAAACCAAACTGCTAATTTCACGGAACAAGTAATGGGTTTAAAGTGTTGGGTTTTTTTTTTTTTTTGCTAGTTTTTGCTCTCACTGAAACAGGTGAAAATGCATTGTGTAGCATTTCAGCAAAATACTATACATACATGTATAGTACACTGTACGTACTAGATCTGCACGTGCTAGCACCCCCACCCACCGACCCACCAGAATCATTGTCCTGGTTACTAATTTAATGCCCCAATGGCCCACTGGGAGTTGTAGTTCTGAATTATGCAAAACAAACCAAAAAAAAGAAAGAAAAAAAAAAAGAGTAATGTCAAACAATGAACAGGGGCGCAACGGAAACGGAAGTTACGATTAGTCCTTCAGGGAAAACAGCTATGGAGAGCGGCGAGACAGGTTGGGCAAAACAATATAAATAAATAAACAAGATAAAGTTGATATTTCCTTTCAAGATAGCCAGTTATTCGGCGTATGGAAATAATAGAGTATTAAGCAATGGTCATTTTTCAGCTAACGCGCTATAACGTTTCGATTTGAGAACAATTAAATGCGACGGTATTTTGGGTGGTTTTGTTTAGGGTCTGGCCTACTGTACTGTAAGACCACCCGGATAAAAATAATACACTGCCGACTGCTGATTCGTTATTCATTTAAGAGCTGGTATTGTGCGAGTTTGGATCGTCTTATGCTGTGTTAAGTTTATTTAGACGTTTAACGACGGTTTTTTTTTTTTTTTTTTCCATTCAATTCTGCGGTTGTACATTTACCGGTTTTTAAAACAATAATTTATCAGACTGACTAACCAGGAGAGAATCTTCTACAGTAAGACCCCCATTGCACAGCAGTTTGGTCCAGAATCCTAGTTCTGCTATGAGTTTAATAAGAGCCACTTGAGTTTACCAATACACTGCGGGCTAATCAAGCTTGTATTAAAACCTGGAATGGCTGAAACTGCAATGCAATAGGAGTCTTGTATTCACGCCTGGGCTAGGATCTTTTTGGGAGTTTCTTATATCCAATACACAATTCTTCTACCAGTAAGAGACCCCTGAACCAAATGCTGTCAGTAGCTTAACGGCAGGGCTGAAGAAAGGGACACATTGATATTTTCATGGCCTTAGGTTTATAGAAATGAGTAGTTAATGCATTTAACAAAAAACAAATAGTTTTGTGCAACTACTGGCAACAGCAAATCGGCTGCCTTAGTGCCAGTAAAAATCCCAGGGATGGAAATTAGACTCCCGTTGCATAGCAGTTTGATCCATTCCTGGTTTTACCCTGAAATTAGTAAGACATGCTTGAGCTTGTTACCTGCACTGTGGCTAATCAAGCTTGTAGTAAAACCTAGAATGGATGAAATTGCTAAAATCTTACAGCTGGTAGAATGATCTGCTCTAATGTCAAATGCATTTTTTTATGGCAATTAATCGGATTCATTATTTTTTTCCTTCTAATTGTGTACAGGACGGTCCGGTTGGAGGTTCGGTTCCGCACCGAAAAACAACAAAATGAGCATCAACATCCTGCACCAGGAAGAGCTGATTGCCCAGAAGAAACGAGAAATCGAGGCCAAAATGGCACAGCAAGCCAGGACCAGCCACCAGCTCAATCAGAAACCTCTTCCGCCAAAGTATGCAGGGACTGCAGAAACGGTCGCTCTCTTTAACACTGCGTTCTGATTTTATACATTGATTTGGATTGTTTTTGTTCTTTTAAAAGCCATATGAGCAACAAACCGTTCGTTTGCAAAGGCGCCCCAAGAGGAAGGCAGGAAAAAGTCACAAAAATAGCGGATGTGTTGTATTATAAAATACTAGTGGTGGGAAAAGCATGTTCGAATAGTCTTCCAAAATGTAACTGAATATTTGAAGATTCTTTCATTTTAAGTGGCTGGAATACAAGTATAATTCAGACCATCTTACAGTAAAACAAACCAAAAAAAAAAAACCCTTACAAAGTAAAATAAATCCCTTCACTCTGTCCGATTACCTGTTAAAGAAAGCAGAGAAAAACTCTGACCTCGGTGATGCATTGGTTTCCTTTGTGTGATCTTTTTAATAGTCATGTATAAATTCAGGTTATATGAACATGATAATTTTTTTCCTCAGAATTCACTGGATGCATTGCCTGCCCAATTGAAAGACCAAGTGTGGGAGTTGTCTGTTTCAATATTCATGTATTTCTCCCAGCAATATCATGATAAATATATATATATATATATTTTTTTTTTTGTTTAATAGAGCAGTTCACCAGCAGGGGGAGTTGTCTAATAAGTTTGTAAATGACGGCAGCTTCTTGCAGCAGTTTCTGAAGATGCAGAAAGACAAGCCAGATTCAGGTACAGGACATCCTGTCTCTGTGTGTGTGTGTGTGTATTGAAACTTGGAATATAGATCTACTATCTAAAATTACTTGCAGTTGTATGTTAGTGTTCTGAAATTTAAAAATTGAAATCTGCAAAGCCTGAACAAGTAGAAATTGCATCCCAAATTGTTTTTATAATGCATAAAACCTAAACTAAAGAACAAAAAAGTTTAGCATTGAGCATTCTTTAGAGTACCAGAAGCAGTTACTAGCTGAAAGGTTTTTTTTTTCTGCTTGACTTTATTCCTTATATTTTAACGTCAAATAATGATTTTTTGCTGTTGTGGATAATGTGTAAAACCTGAATGCCCTAATAACTAGTTTGTTATAATAGTAAAATGCAGCAGACCAGGCAGGCTGTGATTAGAGGGCAGACTATCAGACCTGGTTCTGACTTTTCAAAGCTCATTTCCACCTAGGCACAGCTTCGAGCTCCAGCAGCAGCAGCAGCAGCAGCAGCAGCAGCAGCAGCACCACCACCACCAGCAACTCTAATAAATCTGCTGCTTCTGCTAGCGGTGGGGTCCTGCCACAGAAGAAAGGCATCCTCATTGGCAAGCGGCCCGGGTTGGGGGTCGGCAGCATGCTCAGTCAGTTCAAGAGCTACTCTCACGCCAAGCAGACGCCCAGCTCCAGCCGGGCCAGTGTCTTCCTGTCCCCCGACGAGGAGGAGGAGGAGGCAGACGACGCCCACTTCCTGGAGGTCAAAGGTAAAAAGAGGAACAATAAAAATTGTTTATCGGTCTAGTAAGATCCAGTGAAGGGTTAAATAACTGCAGGAATTGGTCTGATTAGATTTTTTCATTTTTTAATTTTTATGGCAAAGCTTGTTGTTGTCGTCATTATTATTGTTTTTGTTCTGCAGTTTAGTTTAGGCTATGTATATTTTATAGCAGGCAGAGAAAAGTCGAAAGGATTTTGAAATAAAAGTATTTGACCCTGTTAAAGGATGCTAAAAAAAGTCATGTTTTACAAGAAAATAAATTAAAAAAACAAAACTTTGCTATCGCCACCACATAATCAAATGGTAAAGCTAAACACCTGGCGAGCAAAGAGACTCAGCAGCTCTTACAAAATTGAAAAGCCTTGCGTCTGCTCTTAGCTGTGAGCTCTAGAGATGGAACGTGATTCTCTTTCCCTCTCTGTTTCATTGACATTCTCTCTCCCAGTTCCCTCCCTCCCCCCTCAGTGGCTCTGTAGAACCTGACTGGTGGTGCGAGTGGGAGAGAGTGTGTTTGTGAGCTAAGGCTCAGTACTGATAGCCTGCTTAAAGTTTCCCCCCCAGAGGATAAGGAAACCCGCACCATACTGGAGAAGCTGGCCCGATTTGTGGCGGAAGGGGGCCCAGAACTGGAGAAGAAAGCGAAGGAAGACTACCGGGACAGCCCTGTGTTCTCGTAAGGGCACTTCTTCGTTGATATGTGTTTGCAGTATTTATTCATTCATTCGTCTTTTTAGGGTGTATTTCATGCATGAATTATTGAAAATAGCTGGGGAAAAAAAAAAAACACAAAGTAGTTTTGGCACAGTATATTTAATTGAAAGAAATTAAATTAATTAAATTGAATTAAAAAAAATATGGGGAGGTGGGGGTGGCATCCTATGAGGTCATCATGCAACAAAAGTAAGACTGTCTCCTAGCCTCATAAGAGGCTGTCATGCATTTGGTCTTCTATATGTGCCCATATAAAGACTTAGTCCCCATATGAGGTCGCCATGCATGAAAGGGTTAAGACAACAAATGCCTGGCTGTTTGAGCTGAGCCATTCCATTCCAGCTTTTGGTGGGAGTTGAGTTACACACCCGCGCTTAATTAGACAAACCACACAAGATATTGATAGCTTTAAGCATGTAAACTAATTGCAGAAAACCATACTCGTCAGCCTTAACTTAGTTTCTCTTAACTAAGAAAGAAATGGCATTTTCATTCCATGACAAGTGGGGATCTCTCTCCCCTTTGATCACATGAGATCCGGTGTTCTCGGAAGATTGCTGATCTCCTCTAGTTGTGGCTGCAGGTATATCAACACTTTCCAATGTTTTGGCTGCAGGTTCTTGTATGATAAGAATAGCCGGGATTATCTGTACTACAGGCGGAAAGTTGCAGAGCTAAGGAAGGACAACCCAAACTACGCCTCATCCTCGTACTCTGGAGGTAAGGTTATTCTGCTAGAGAGCTCTGCGCGCTTCAGCACTGTAAAACATCCACCTTTTGCCCAGCTTACTGTCTAACCATTCCACACAGGGCAGTGTAGACCAGGTGTAAATATTATATTTAGCTGTAATGAAATGTAAATTATAAAAGTCAGGGGATGTAGTGTTTAGTTATTTTTTTTTAATAAATCAGATCTGTGAGAGAGGTCTAGGATTGGATGTGCATGGAGACTGAACTGCTCCCTTTCTAACTAAGAGAAAGTGTGCTCCCTCCAGTCCAGGGCAGGCTTTAAGCATGGCAAACTGAACTGCTTCCTCACCCCTAAGAGAAGCTATGATCCCTCCAGTGCAGGGCAGGCGTGAAGCACATTGAAAAGGGGGAAGGCCTGGGTCTTTTTCATAAACAGACATCCGTGACATTAGGGCAAGAGACATTTTTTTTCTTTCTTTCTTGAATTGGCATGAGTGCGTTTATTAGGAGAATTGGGGGTCCCTCTTTTAAAATACAATTCCTCCCCCTCCCCCCCTTCCCCTTTCCTCCTTCTTATCCCCTGGTCAACATAGACGCTAAGTGGCTGTTGAGTTAGTGTTTGGGTTGAACCCCAGTACTGATAGCCTGCTTAAAGTTTCACCCCCAGTGGACCCTGAGACTCGGATTGTGGCAGAGAAACTGGCCAAGTTTGTGGCAGACGGAGGGCCCGAAGTGGAAGCTATCGCCATTCAGAACAACTGCGAAAACTCTGCCTTCAGGTAAGAGAGAGACACCTGCTTTCCACCAGCAGAAAACAACAGCTTCTATTGTGCAGGGGTGGAATTAAGACTCCTATTGCACAGCAGTTTCACCCACTCCAGGTTTTACTATGAGCTTGACTAGCCACAGTATATAGGTAACAAGGTCAGGTGTGTCTTATTGGACTGTATCAAACATTTATATTTGTTTTTTAATCAGTAAGGGCAGAATCTTACATTTTAAAGTCTTTTTATTAGGCTTTTTATTGTTGCATTAAGTGCCCCTGAGTGCATTGAAGCTTGGGGGAGATTCAAGTTTTTGCAAAGCTAACCCACAGCACAGAAACGTGACCTTATTTATGTTTTATGCTTCTCTCTCACTCTCTTTCTGGCCTACCCTTAGGTTTTTATACGAGACACACAGCAGGGATCACAGATTCTACCGTCAGAAAGTGGAGGAGTTTCGCTGCGCCAACAGGGCCCAGAACTCTGGAGCTGGATCGGGGGACCGGGAGTCCCAGGTGAAGCAGAAACGCAGGAGCCCCCTATGCACTTTCCCCCCGCCCCCCCTGACAGCACAGACTGCCTCCCCGGAACCAGTACCAGCACCAGCTCCACAGCCCTCACCCGGACCCTCCGCCACCAAGAGAAAGAGAAAGAGCCGCTGGGGGGCCGAGGATGACAAATTGGACATCCCAGCACCTCCTATCATCATTCCCCCAGAGCTGGAGCCCCCAGCACTGACTGGTACTGCTGTTTTGTTTTTAAGGGTGAAAGCCCCCTTATTGATTTTCATTTCATTGTCTTTCTCTTGGCATTGACAGTGAAATGTTAGTCATTAAATCTAGGCTTCTTTTCGTATTTCTACATTCAGTTGCACCAGTGCTTTTAACAGCATTGTCTGGTGTGTGTGTGTGTGTGTGTGTGTTTGCAGCTCAGGAGCTGAGGGGTCTTGGCTATGATAAAGGCAAGCCTGTGGGTCTGGTGGGGGTCACTGAACTGTCGGAGGACCAGAAGAAACAGCTGAAGGAGCAGCAGGAGGTATGTCTCTTTTTTCTTTTTTTTTCTTATTAGCCTGTGCAACATTATCACTGCTTTCTTTGCTTGTGTGTTTTTTTTTTTCCTTTAGTTTTAGGTTTATCAAGCACCACAATGTTACTAACAAGTCTACACTGCTCTTGTTCCTGGTACTGTGTCACTAATACAGGTTACAACCGTTCCATAGTCTGGGTTGTAATCTAAAGTCTACACACATGTATTTTAACCCTGTGGACTATTTACTGTAATCCAGGGCTAAATTTGCCTGCAAGGTTTCTGTTTAATGCGATATTTCTCTATTTCTAGATGCAGCAGATGTTCGACATGATCATGAAGCACAAGCGGGCCATGCAGGAGATGCACATCATGTGGGAGAAGGCCATTAGGGACCACCAGCACGAGTATGACAGCGACGAGGAGATCGACTCCAAAGGGGGCACCTGGGAACACCGGCTGCGCCAGATGGAGATGGAGAAAACCAGAGGTGGGGGTTATACACTCAAACATGTGGACTACTACTGGGATGGGACTCTCATTGCATAGCAGTTTGAGCAATTTCTCATTTTGCTGGGAGTTTAGTAAGGAGCACCTGAGCTTGTTACCTATACAGCTCATAGTAAAACCTGGAATGGCTAAAATTTCTGTGCAGTAGTGTTTGGTACCTTTTTGAGTAAGTCAGCCAGCCAAAATATCAGAGTCCTGAGCCAATAGTGTGCAGAGATACAGGTTTGCAAGCCTGAGTGACCTCATTTCCATGTAACTTAACACCCTTGGCAACCTGCTAACAAATCTGTTTGTTTGTTTGTTTCAGAGTGGGCAGAGCAGCTGACAGAGATGGGCCAAGGCAAGCACTTCATTGGGGATTTCCTGCCCCCTGATGAACTGGACAAATTCATGGAGACCTTCAAGGCACTGAAGGTTAGGGGAGCATTGTAATGTATATAAGAGTACATTACAAAAGCAAGGGCTTGTTGATTACAGCAAACCAACTTTTCCCAAACTGAGGACCCTTGGAGGCCCTTAGATGGTTCTAGGGGTGGGGATGCTGCACATACAGAAATATTCTCCCTTAAACGACCATGGCAGGTGTGCCAAAGCAGTTTCTATTTAATGTGCACTGCAGTTAGGTGCGATCGTGCATATAATAATGCTCCTAACTCTTTGTAAGCCTGTGTTGGGACCCCAAGCCTCTAACCTGCTGTGATTTCTCTTCCCCTTGCAGGAGGGGCGCGAGCCAGATTACTCGGAGTACAAGGAGTTCAAGCTGACTGTGGAGAACCTCGGCTTCCAGATGCTGATGAAGATGGGCTGGAAGGAAGGAGACGGGCTGGGATCAGACGGGCAAGGCATCAAGAACCCAGTGAACAGGTGGGCGGCTGCATGAAAGAATGCTTTCACTCTAGAGGTAGGATGCGACAGTTCACTGTGTATTTCTGTACCTCTTGCACACTAGACCTGTAGAACAGCTCTCTGCAAGATAACCCTTGTACTACGAGCTGTTGCTCAGATATTATACAACCAGCACGCTATCAAATGAAGTTTCAGTAGAATCAATGTGCATCCCTTGCTTGATGTAGGTTTTTAATACAGTCAGTATAATGCAGGGATGGAAATAAGACTCCCATTGCATGGTGGTTTGAGCCATTCCTGGTTTTACTAGACACTGTGGCTAATCAAGCATGTATTAAAACCTGGAATGAGTGAAACTGCTATGCAGTAGGAGTCTCATTTTCATCCCTGTAATGTTCTAGTAACGAATGTGAACATGGCCAGTGTTGCAGGCGAAGACATTCCAAGCAGTGTTTGTCTGAATATTGGTCCCAGCAGTACCTGCCCCTAACCCTCCCTCTCTCCCTGGCAGAGGCACGACCGCGGTGGATGGGGCCGGGTTCGGGGTTGACCGGCCAGCGGAACTCTCGAAAGACGACGACGAGTATGACGCGTTCCGCAAGAGGATGATGCTGGCATACCGCTTCAGGCCCAACCCCCTGGTACGACCCGTAATGACTCTGGAATGCTGGGGACCTCCTGTCTAAATCAAGCTGTGGTGCACAACTCCAGCCCATGAGATCTGTTCCTGTCTGGGCTTGTGTACCAGTCGGGTGCAAAATTATTTATTTGGCCCTTAACAGGTGCAATTATAATAATTTAGGACCTGCTTGGTGTAATGATCTGGATTGGAAGGGATCTTGAGCAGTGTTGACCTAAATTATCCCTTAAGTGGTAGCTGACACCAAGCGCTGAGGTACTGCCAGCAGTAATAGCGAGAGGAACATGCTGTACCCCAAGCAGTCTGTTCATACCCCAAAGGTCATTTAAGATCTATCCCGTCTTGTGGTGTCTCTTGTATGGTTTTGTAACCTCGTAAGGAAAATGGAGACGCAGGGGGAAGTTAACAAGCTGTTATCCCAGAAATTACCTGAGCAAGCAAGCTGTGTTATTGATCTGCAAACATGGATGACCTGAGGCTTCTTTTTAAGGCAGCGTTTAAAGGGGTTTCCATGGATATGCCGTGCTTGTTGCTACTGACAGTTATTAGCCCTGACACGGTTCGTGTTCTTGATCAAGGTTTTTAAAACCGTTTTCATGTTTTCAGTTCTGCTGTGCTTGTGTTGTTTCCATGGTTATTTTTAACTGAGAGCTGAAGCAGAGCATGTCTGGGCATTGGGGGTGCAGCTGCAGATTCCTGCAGTGATCTGGGTTGGATGCAGAGTTTCCTTTGCAGCTTTCACTTGTAATTGTGGTGAAACTTAAAAAGGGAGTTTTTAGAGCAAGTTATTGGTCTGTCTCATCAGTTCTTCTGTATGTCACACTTGTGTTATACTTGTATCTGAGGAACCTCTTCTTCAATTGTGTTGAAATGTCATGAAGTCATTTCTTTGCACTAGTTGTTGAAGGTATCGGAATCCGAGGTATATGGAGGCCTGCTGTGAATAACTGATGGGTCCAATTTTGGTTTGTCATTACTTTTTTTCTTTCTGTTTCAGAACAATCCAAGAAGACCGTACTACTGAAGGAGAGAGTTCAAATCACTTTTTTTTTTTTTTTTTAATAGTCTACCATCCTTACTGAGTTTGGTATTGTCTAGTCCACCATAAGACTGTCTTAATCATCTGCATGCTCCAATCAGAATTAAATACTATGGAAATGAATCATCTGCATGCTTTTATTGGTGAAATCATTGCTCTAGCCAGGCTCGCCTTGAAGGTGCAGGTATTAAAGCAAGGGGTACTGTTGGATACATCCAGTGATTGATGCATTGTGTGCTAGTTTTCACTACAGCAGCACAGTACAGGAGTTGCCTCTTTCAACGGTTACCGCATCTCCTGATTTGATTCTTGCAATGCAATAGTGACACTTAGTTGCAATTGCACAAATTAGCTACATGTCTTACTGTTTCAGTGTTACTGGAAAAAATAGACAAATATTCCACTGGTTCTTTTATAAAATCTACAGCATTCTAATTTTGAGCGATTCTTGTAGTACTGTATTTCTAAAAGAGGCAGCATGAACTAACCTGTTGGATTTTCTCACGGGGTGCGACTTACCATCTATTGGTGATGGGAACGTTGCTGCTTGCACACCCCAGCCTCCACCCAATTGTTGCCTGGTAATCCCTTTCAATGGGTTTGACTGCATAGTGTATTTATCATTGTCGGCATTCACTACCTTCTTTTCAACTAAAGACCAACATTGAACGGAGTACATAGTAATCAGTAGGTCGCAGAAACAAGCAAGCCCACTATGTGTTGTAGGTTTGTCTCGACTGAAATCTCAAACCTGACCCTCAAAACCAAATACTTCTGCTAGAAAGTTGCTGTCTAGCTGTGTGCGTTTTTTGTTGCTACATTTATAGTTGGGAAAATTTAATGTCGTGTTCTGTCGATAATAAACTTTTTTTTTTTTTTTTTTTTAACGTGTCCCTTCGTGTTCTTTCTTGCAGGGGCTCCTGTCATTATACAGCTGTTCTGCCTGGTGAATGTGGTTCAGCTGCTTATCTGCAAATCTTTGTCAACCTGTTTAAAAAAATTAGAAAGCTTTGGGTTTTTTTGGGGGTGAACTAAACTAAAGCAATTCTGATTATGACATCCATACATCATTTCCAGGTATAGCTGTGGTTCCTAGAATGGGAAAGTGTTGAGTAAATAAACTTGACTCCACTCTTATTTTTGACATGGTCAACAATCTGATCTTTTTGTTTGGCAATCGTGGGACGGTAATATCCGCTTCTGTGCGCCCCGCCCGCCCTTCAGCACCGCGGAGCCAGCCTTCAATATAGAAGCCCCTTAGGGAGTGCAGGACTGTAGTTGTGTAACTAGATCCTCCGCTTGCCATTCCTGAGAGTTTGCACTTGTTAAATTTAGCCCAGAACTTCCAGCGAAGCAAAACAGGCTCTAGAGTGGAAGACTTTAATTGGAAGTTGCATAATGCTGGCAGGGTAGACAGCCCTTCTCAAACCTCGGAGCCTTTTTTAAAACGCATGTGACGTCATGCACGGTGGAACCTGCGTGTTCTGTTGGGTTAACGGCCGTTATTTATGGTGATAACAAAGGGTTAAACTGGAGCAAAATCTGAATGAAACCTGTTAAAACATGACTGTGTTGTTCAGTAAACAAAGTGAAACCGTGCTGTGGTTTGTTTTCGTGTGTGGGTGCTTCTAAAAATCAAATGCATAGCTCTTTTAATACATTAATAAACACAGTAAAACTCAAGTGCTTTAGATTGTGTCCCATCATAGCCAGTGTTAAGAGTGCATTAACCATGTCATCGGCTGCTGTTTGATTAATAACCACTTTGCTTGAATGCAGTTAACTGAGCCTTCCTGTAATTAAACTATTATTACAGAGAACGTGGTGATCAGAGGCGGAATGGCTGAGAGGAGTGATTTTTACATCTTGGCATGGCTGCGGTGAATAAGATGCTAAAAGAGTAAAAAAGCTTGTGTGTTTCTCTCCCTTAATAGTTTCATGTTGATTGCATGGTTTCCGGTTGCTCCAATGCTCTATTCAGTCGGTGGTGATGAGTATCAATACTCCTGCTGGTTGAATCACTGTGGAGAAAGCTCAGGTGTTTTATATATTTCTATCGATACCTATACATGTGCATTTGGTAGATCATTCACAGCCTGACTTCAGTGAGCTAAGTAACAGGAGTAGACCCCATACCAGTTACAGATGTACCCCAAAGTAAAATTATATATATATATATATATATATATATATAAAAAATGTTTGTTTATAAGATGATCCAGATCCTTGAAATGTGGGATTTATTCAGATACAAGTACCGCTTTTGAAATACTAAATTGTACTTGCTTTTAACGACAAAAATACACTTAAGACACTCAAAACATGCTGCTAAAAGATGCTGGTTTTCCCTTTTTAATTATTTCAACAATGGCGGCAATTCACCTATGTTTTTATAGTTGAAGATTTTTTATTTAACATCAGCATTAAAAAAACAAACAAACTTGGTTTTAGGTTAATAGGGTGTTTGCATCTAGCCTCTTGTGACAAGGTTCTGTAAAGTTTAAAATATTGCTTGAGCACAAAGACACTAGTACTGGCATTTCCCAGCACTGTCTGCATCCTCATAGACAGCACTCCAGTGCTTGAGCGTAATGTCCTGTGCGGTGAAAGTAAGGCAGGAGGCGCACTGACAGCCCCGCCCATGTCACTTTCTTGGGTTAAGCCTGTGAAAGGGAGGGGGGCTGGAGCAGTCTCCTCTTGTGATTTCCATGGTTTTGGGATAATAACAGCCGGGAGCAAAAAGACGCGACCGTTATTTTAGTTCTTTATTTTTCTTCCCCAGTGTTTTGCTGAGGAATTCAATCCAGGCAATGTTGGATATTATTTTAAGCAATTTCAAACATTTTCATGATGGTACTTTATGGGGTTTGCAGACATTTTGATTGATTGTGGGTTTGTTTTGTTTCAAAATCTGCTGTTACCTGGCTTTGAGGGCCCAGATTGATCGTTCAAATCAGGCAACAATGTGACTGTTCAGGTAGAACCCCTTACTGCTGACACTATTCATAGGGAAAGTGAAGAAAGCGAATTCTTTGTTAGATATGAAGCGACACAGTCTTCAGCTGAGCTATTCCATTGCATAATATTCCTGTGACTCAAAGCATTCAACCACCGCAGCTGGTTTGTGACCCTTGGGGCTGGGACATTAGCTGCCCCTTTTATTCTCCTTGCTAAATTTCCCTTGATGCAAATTATTCTACAGCGATCCCAAATGCAGACCACGGCAGCATGACTGGGTGGGATACTTGTTATTCTACCCCACCCCCACCCAAAATGTTTAAACATTTGGTGACTAATGGTTAATGAAAACCACAGTCACCGAAGCAGAAGCACATTACGAAGTAACATTAGGAAAGAATGTACCCAAAGCAGTGAATTTCATGCAATGCTGCGGTTGCTGGAGACAGCACTGTTAGATAAGCGCCTGACTCCAGCTGTGTTTTTGCAGGAGTGGAGTTAGAAAATGTCAGATTGTTATTATTCTCATCTTGCTCTTGCACAGAAGCTAAAACTAGCCTAAGTAATGCCTAGCCTGGGGCTACGTTTGATAGGAGAACACGGTCCCAGCTCACTGGGCATGATTACAAAGGGCTCGGACTGTTGATTCCAATTATGGAACGGGGGCGGCACAAAGAACACTTCCTTCAAGATTATTATTAGAACTGGATAGCAGCAATTTACGACTCACCGCTAATTGTCAAACACATGGTCAGCATTTTCTTCATGGGCAGTTTATATACAGGGTGATTAAATAATAAGTTTACCTCATCAACTCACCACATCAGGTATATACCATCGTTACACAGAGCTCTACCAGTTTGAAAATAGCCATGGCAACCCATTGCTGCTGTCACATACTATCGAGAATGCCATTCTTTCTGTTCACCTTTTGATGATCCGAGCGGCTGCTTCTTGACATTACTGACCACCAAGAACAGCGTGCTGCAAGGTAGATACCCAGAGTGAGCAGCCGAGCCCAGGACCTCTTAAAAAGATAATATCCTACATTTTCAGAATAGTTTTCACTTCTTGACAGCTTAATATCCAGTTCTGTGTGTCTTGTATAATTCATTATTGCAGTGTTTCTGCTTAGATCATTAAACACCAGGCCTGCCAACCTATGCCGTTTTTCTGAAAAGACCCTCAAAGCGAGGTGGTTTTAGCACTGAGCTCCAACCCCAGTGTATTTCCCCTGTAACTATGGTTACTGAGAGTTACAACGCTCAACGCGCCTGGGGGAATAATTAGTAAGCATCGTCTCTCAGCGGCAGCAACAATAGAGGATGATGGAGAACTCCCATAAAGAATCATAACAGTATGAAAATGCAGATGACTTAAAGGAAATGCAATGTCGGGCTCTCACCACGAGACCCTGCCATGTGCACAGCTGTTCAACATTTCAACAACAGCTACCATGCTTGTTATATATAGGCCTTGGACGAATGATTTACAGAAACACGCTTTGCAGCATTATCAGTGTGTTAGTCTTACAAGCTATATTGAGAGTCCGTGTGCAAGACTCACGTTCGTTATATACGCACACACCCACATAGACAGGCAGGGCTATTTTAAGCACAGCGTAAATAAAGAGCATTAGCAATAGAAATGCCGAGATTAAAGCAGCGCCTTTAACAAGTCGTATCCAAGAAGCAGGCGACAGTAGATGTGAAGTAAACGAAAAGTCATCTTCTCACTGAACAAAACATACAACACAAGCGTGCCTGCCCTGGGAATAAAATCAATCCAAATCAATGATATACACAGAAACTTTTATTGTATTTTGCCACTGTTGGGTTTTACGTGCGGGGCCACAAAAATAATACATATTCTAAAATACTTATAATACTACTACTACTACTACTACTACTACTAATAATAATAATAATAATAAACATTACCTTCCTGCAATTTTACAAGAAGTGGCTTTATTTTGCTTCTTAGGTTTTTTTTTGTCCCCAATGTTTATACAATATTTCAGTACGCTTCCCAGCGTGTTTATATAATTATTATTCTGTATGGGAATTATACAACTATGCAAGACCATTTTGTTTTGACGTATCCCGATTGACTGAATTTATTTAACCAAAACCAATCGGGGGCGTTATTCGTTATTAGGTCTCGCTTCAGAGTACACCATGATAACACTGTATATTATTATATATATATATATATATATATATATATATATATATATTTATATATTATATATATATAGATATTGGAAGTCAAAAGTTGAACACCTTCAGTTTCACACTGCCCCTCAGGAGTAGAAACCCTTAAACAACCCCTGCCCTAAACCCTAACCTCAAACCCAATACCTAACCCTGACCCTAACCATTAACAATCATCAATGCCCTGGGGACACTTTCTATGGGATATTCCTGTGCGCTGCGATGGGCCAGTGAGTCAAAACAAAAATATATCCCCCTCCGTCCCCCCCACCTTCCCGCCCATTGTAAAAGCCTGGAGGGGTGGGGGGGCGGAGAGCCTCTTTGAGCAACTCGAGAATGACCAATTAGGGTTTCGCTTTCGACTGCCCCGCCCACAAGGGGGTGCACCTTTAGGTGAATGCCATACCGAGGCGCCAATGGAAGCGCACGCCTCCGGTTGCCATGTTGACGCGCCGACGTGGTGTTTGAGACTGGAGTGAGGGGGAGGTAATCAAGATGGAGGCCGCCTGACTGGAGCTGCAGTTTACAGGACAGCGAGCCTCTTGCTATCAAAACGATAACACCGAAGACGAGTCCGAGAAATACAGAGTAAAGCCCAGTGCGCCAAACCCGTGGACGGCAGGTACGGGACAGGGACCCTGGCTGAAATGTACGTTGGTTCTTGGCAGCGTATGTAATAAATACTAGTCAGTAATATCTGACTTCAGTTTTCGCGAAATAATCCTCAGATGGTACGGTCTTCAGGTTCTGTAAAGGGCAGATAATACGTGTAAAATAATAATAATAATCATAATAATAATAATTGAAACCACTCAAGCGCCCGAATAGTTAAACATAATTTAAAAAGCATCAGTAACATCTGCCGCACGCCGGACTGTAAGAATAAGTGTTTTTTTTTATATTTTTTAATTATTAGTATTGTAATGTAGCTGTAAGTCAAGTACATAGAAATATAACTGCATTGTAATGTGTTTGTTTGTTATCTTGTTGCTCTGTGTTAACGAGTTTATCACACATCAAAAAACAGAAAGCACGTTGTGAATTCTTTTATAATTTACAGAGTTGTATGTCAGTCGAGTATTAAACCGGGGCCAGGCATTGGCTATTAATATTAGTTGTTGCACTTTTAAGTTGGTCAGATCATGTTCACTTTTAATGCCAGGGGGGAAATTAATAATGTAACGCAATCTGTAAAAGTTTCCCTGAGACTTGGGCTTTATCATTTAGAACCAGCTCTACTTTTATATAGTATCGGCCCATTTTGCAAGTTTTGTTTGTTTATTCATTTATTTATTCATTTGTTTATGTATGGTATTTATTTATTTATTTATTTCTAGGTCGCAGCTGCAGTGGAACTGACGGCAGGCTGTTTTGTGTATAATCCCACGATTTTGGCTCAGGAGAAAGAGAGGGGGTCTTTCCCCATTACAAATCTTCCCGAAGCAATACCACAATACCAAAGAAGTCTGTTAATGCACCTGTAGACCAAATCTGAAAGTGTTTAAACCCTTTCATTGACCCCCCAGGGCCTGGTGCTTGAATTATAAGAGACTGCACGTGGCGCTGATAGCACTGCAGATTAATTTGACTGTGGAGCCGTGATTTTAGTATTGTATAATTTGTAACCTCAACCAAATAATAAAAAAAAAAAACACACTGGAGGGATTGAAGGCCACTACTGAAAAAAAAAAAAAAAAATACAGGACTTAAGTTAAATGACAAAATAGTATTAATGTAAATGCCAAGGTCTGTCTGAACTGAGCTCCTGCTGAGAAGGCCATCTGTTGATCCCCTGTCAAGTGTTATATATTGTATTATACAGTAGGGGGTCATTCTAACACCACAAAGACACAACTGATTGCAACAGTGCACCAAGGATCTGGGTTGGAGATCGGTACTGTTGGCAGAACCAACTGGGACGACTACCAGAGAGTAAAAGAGGGATATTTCCTCTGAGAGAATTCTGTGTGCAGAACTGGAACCAGTAGGGCACTAGCTGGACCTAGGGTGAAAATGGACCTGGATGAACCCCAGCAGCTGGACTACCTGACTGACAATGAGCTGATGGGGATGGACACTTTCATCCACCGCATTGACTCCACGGAGGTCATCTACCAGCCGCGGCGCAAGCGGGCCAAGCTGATCGGGAAGTACCTGATGGGGGACCTGCTCGGGGAGGGCTCCTACGGCAAAGTGAAGGAGATGCTGGACTCGGATACCCTCTGCAGGAGGGCCGTCAAGATCCTGAAGAAGAAGAAGCTGAGGAGGATTCCCAACGGGGAAGCCAACGTCAAAAAGTAAGGACAGCAGTACGGTAGGGATGGAAATGCATGTAAGACTCCTCTGCTTCCTGATACCTCGTCACTTCGTTCTAGCTGCAATCAGATCCTGTGTGGCCTACAGCACAGGTACCAGGAATAAGACTCCCATTGCACAGCAGTTTGATCCATTCCTGCTTTCACTATGAGTGTATTAAGACACACCTGAGCTTGTTACCTGTATGTAGCTAATCAAGCTTGTTTTAAAACCTGGAATGGATAAAACTGCTATGCAACAGGAGTCTTATTTCCGTCCTTGGTACAGCATGTAGACACCGATGTAATGAAATCCATTCCAGAAATAGGGCCCACTTGAAACTCTTGCCATTCTCTGTTGGTTGTGCAAGCTGTTCCTGGTTGTCGTAGTTTTTTAGTTGAACTTTTGTTTGGCCAAAATCAGGAGCGATCTGGCTGTGGCACTTGTAAGCCTTTTGTTTTTTTATTATGTCTCAGCTGTGTACATCACTAGGAATTTACTTTCACACAAAAGTGTACTTCATGTGTTACTTTTTCTTTTGGTCCAGCTCAGATTGGATGAATCTTAAACACTGAAATGTATTGATCTCGACTAGATTACTGCAATGCTTTGTTTGCTGGCCTTCCTGATTCTAAATGCCGTCAGCCTCAACTGGTTCGCAATGCTGCAGCCACAGTGCTTCCTCGCACTTGCCGTTCACAACACTTGACTCCGATTCTAAAACCACTGCATTGACAATTGATTTTACAATTCTTCTTACTACTTATTAGGCACTTCATGGTCTAGGGCCTTTGTATTTGCAGGAACCGTTGGTACCTTATGTCCCTAGTCGTACCCTGAGATCAGTTGTACCCTGTCTTTGAAACTCTATTCCAAATCATATCGGGAATGCTGGCATTTTAAAAACATAGCTATTTGAGTTTGCTCGTTTTTAAGATGGATTTGCTAGGCCGTTGGCTTCCTTTTTATTTCATTTTGGTTTTTTTTTTAATTGTAAAATGCCCTGGGAGCGCTATATAAAAATAAATTGTTGTGTTGATCACCTGAGTGATTTATAAGCATTACTAATGCGCATGTTCAGAAACTTTTTTTTTTACTTTGTACCTACTGATGCTAAAGCTGTGGATAGTGAAAAGGATTTCATTTCATTAAAGCCTGGATGACAGGCTTGAGTCTGTTGTTCATTCAAGTTTCTGTAAATACAGCACATGGAAAGCAATACTAATTGAAGCCCAGTGCAGTGAAATTGGTTAGTGAATTATCCAGTCACTCCAAGCAACATTTTGATTGCTTCTTCAAGGTCCCAGCTGAAGAGACCCCGATATTATTTTTATATTGCAAATATAAAAACATATTGGCTGCAGATGGGATCAGTGAACAGTAGAATAAAAAAACTGATCATGCATTGTGTGATGCAGAACCGTGCCACATGTGTCACCATTGCTACATAGCTTTGTGTGGTCTGGCAAATGCATGAGATGGTCCCGACCACTACATGGCACAGCGTGTTTGGCGCTTTTGTTACCAGTTCTCTGTAGTGGTGTGCTTGTTGCAGATAAAGGTAAGTGTAAATCACTGCCAGGCCTGCTTGATTTATTGTTGAGGGCACGTGGGTAGCTTACCTGGGTGACAGGAATAGGGCAAGTTTACTTAAACAAGATAAACAGTTGCTGTTTGAAATTGATACAAGGCAAATGTCATGCCTTTACCCACTTAAATCAGTGCTGACAAATGCATCTAATCCATATTGCCAACTATTTGTTTTATTCAGATCACTTGTTGCTAAGTCATTTAAATTACATTTTTTTAAGTTTAGTTCAGTTTATGCAAATATTTCAAATACAATGCAGAGATGGAAATAAGACTTCTATTGCAAAACAGTTTCACCCATTCCATATTTTAATACCAGCTTGATTAGCCACAGTCTAGGTAACAAGTTCAGGTGTGTCTTATAAAACTCATAGTAGACCCAGGAATGGATCAACCTGCTGTGAAATGGGGGGTCTTATTCCCATCCCTGTAACACTAAAATGCTGCATCCTGGTACCTGTGCTGTAGGCTACACATGATCTGCTGCTAGCATGAAGTGACTAGGTACCAGGAAGCAACAGCAGGAACTTTTCATGAAATAGCTGTGACTTTGAAATGTGTGCAAGTTCAGACCCAACGTTGCTGTTGTGATATAGTTGGTTTTTTGACTGTGATGGTACTTAACTGTAGACATTCTTTATACTATAGTGATCTAGCGCCTCATTTGGTGCTCTTCTTAGGCTTGCTTTTTGGTTTGTGATTGCTCACGCTGATGAAGAGAACAGCTCGCCAGCGTTTGATCTGACTTCAAAATATATTTGCCCCGAGCTGGACCAGGATTTTGCTCTAAATGTGTTCTGAAAGAGTTGAGGAACTGATTGCACTTCTTAACAAAGAGCTGGTCTGTGAGGAAGACACTAGAAGCTATTAAAGTGACTGATCGCTACGCTGCAGAGTAATACTTCGTACGCTGTGCCATCTGCTTGACATTCCCCTCCTCCCTTCCCTGCACCCCTCCCTTTTAGTCAACCTGTGGGCAAAAGGCCCTTTGATACTGCTGGTTTGTTTTAGCAAGTCCTGTCATTAGTTTCATCAACCATGTGGTCTACACCATGTGATTGCCACCTTAAAGGTCAGCGATGAAACAGTACCATAACATTTTTGTTCATGCTAAATTGAGGTGTTTAGCAAGGAGACTTTCTTTAGTGTTGCGGGTTCCTGCACTGTCTGTGCTGCAGTTCTGTTCTTTTGAGATGCAGTTTCCTGTGTGGTTTGGTTCTTAAGTCTATATAGATGGCTTAATGATCTCACCGTAATCCCCTTACTGCTGCAAGTAGTACCCTGCCTGTATGGCTAAATAAGTGCAAAGCAAAGAAGAGGGTGGTAATCCATTAAAACGAACGGGACAGTCAGTTGGGTCTGTGTTCTAGATACAGGAGCAGACTAATACTGGAAGAATGCAGAAGCCTGAACAGAAAATTGGGGTCTCTGTTTCTTTTATCTATAACTGTTAAGCACTATCAAAAAGAATTTGAAAACCTTCAGGTTTTATGTTGCACTGCAGATTACAGATTGAGTGTGCAGTGTAATTTATCGTCAAGAAATACCTTTTGAAGTTGGAAACCAGTTTTTTCATGCACTAAAATTCCAGAGACAGTACGAGCTTGGTGTAGGTATTATTATTATTATTATTATTATTATTAATTTATTTAATTAGACAGACACTTTTCCAAGGCGACTTACAGGTGTTACAGGGCAGGACAGGGTTACAATGCAACATTCATATTTAAATAGTTTAGTTTACAGGAAGTACAATAATACTAATAGAATACAATGTGAAATAGGATGTAAAAAGTTATATCTACAATGACATAGTAATGCAATAATAAGTTTGCAGTGGATCCGGTAACGTGCAGTTTCTCCACACCTCACTATGCAGCCTCTACTAATATGGGCATGGTTTTGATTTCAATAGTACAGTACTCTCTTCATTCAGAACATTTCAGTGACTGCATTCCTCTGCGCAAAGGCAGACAGAACTGGCAGGACTAAGGAGTGGCGCAGCAGTAGGATGGTGTGATGTTGCATAACTGCCTAAAACAAGTCTTTTCCATGTAGTGCTTTAACCTTTATTTCTTTACAACTCAGTTAAACCTTTACATTTTTCATAAGCTGTTTTGTTTGTGTAGTTTTATATATTCATAATTTTCTCCATACTTCTAAACCATTTTTATGTACTGTGTTGTGCTCTGCTCTTTGTTTTCAATCTCTGCTTGTACCAGCACTGTAGTCAAGGTTAACCAAGCTGCCTCTGACCTCTGGGTTTAACATTAAGATTAACGTATACACCTGTGTTAGATAGATAGGTCCTTTTTAGATTTTTTTGTTGTGTGAAATTCAGTAAATGTGTGTGTAAAGTTTTTTGTAAAGAAACAAATGCTGTTCAGCGTTGCCCGAGTTTGGGAGTGAAGGTTTAACGTGCTGTAAAAAGTAATTGGGTGGAAAGGGCTACTATAATCACTTCAATGTGTGTGTTCTGTATGTGGTTGTTCCGTAT
The DNA here is from genome assembly GCF_017654505.1 of Polyodon spathula. Classification (NCBI taxonomy): domain Eukaryota; kingdom Metazoa; phylum Chordata; class Actinopteri; order Acipenseriformes; family Polyodontidae; genus Polyodon; species Polyodon spathula. The sequence goes on from NC_054559.1 coordinate 17,492,829, forward strand.
GATTATATTTTTTGGGAATAAATATGCAAATAAATACCGGATCTGGTCCTATCCCAGTGGCAGCGCCATACCAGTAGTTTGAAAAAACCATGAACTGGTCAAAGCTGTCGTGCCACTTTTAGTTTCTAACTCTAGTGGCCAGTTTGTATATTGAATTGATAGAAAATACTAGTAGCTATTTTTAATCTTTTACTAAATCCCAAAGCTTCCATTTTTTTATCAGCATGACTAATGCTTGTTTTAATTTAGCAAGCTGTACAACTGTATGTTGGATCTGTAGACTGCTGCGCTGCAGCCAGTTTGCTCTGACTTGACACAGCAGATGTTCACTGTACAGTAAACTGGACTTCTGGAACAAACACAGAAGGGATTTACAGATGCAGATATTGACAAAAGCGAATTTAAAAATAAATGTAGTTTTGCTACTTTTTCCACCTCCTCCTACTCTTCCGTTCACATATTAAACCAATTCGGCATGATAGGGGCTCACTTATATGACATGCAAGATGACCCGGATGGCATCCAGAAACTTCAGCTACTGTAACTGCAGGCTGCTATTCAAAATACTAAAATAGGTTCACAGCGATTTAGTCTGTGCATTTAATTGAAGGCAGCTCCCATTTAAATACCGTGAGGTAGGCACACAGCAGGCAGTCTGTTTCAACTTGCCGTACACACACTGCGCACATCTGTACACTTCTTAAACTCTGTTCATTATATCTGATACGCCGTGGATTCAATTATCGACTATCCTATTGAACCGAAACCAGTGAACCTGCATCAAAGTTGACTGGGCTCTGCAGGCCTGTGTGGTTGAAGATTAACTTAAAAGGCAAGATCTTTTTCAGCTATTAGGTTAATATTCGATCATATTTAGTTAGCTCCCTCCCCCTACATTCAAATTGTTGTAGATATTTTAGTTAAACTTGTACGTTTTAAATTTAGAAGTTTTCATTAACGTATTAGTCATATAGTTGAACTGAAGCTAAAGCATGAATAGTAAATCTTGCCAATTGGATGAATGGAAGGTTATAAAGACCCCTTGCCAGCTTGGTTGTTACGGATGTGAAAAGTTACTGTTTAAAAGTAACTGCACTCTCAGGGTCACTGTGTTCCTAATACCAAGCGTACTGTACTGTAGTGAATATTATTAAGAGCCACAATACAACTGAGAAGCTCGTCACAGAAGAAACCCATCTTGTAGATTTCATTTGTGCTGCACGCCGCAGGCAGTGTCTTCTAAGATCACCCCGCAAGCCATTCCGACATTGTGCGCTAATGCATTGCTAGCTGCATTTAAACTGGGAACGTTGGAATGGACACACTGGGGAAGCTTTGAAATATCTGAAATAACTGCTGAAGATGAATCTTGCTGCCTCTCTTCCTCGGCGTCTCCCTGACTCCCTACCAATATACACTGTACAGCCTGTGCCGCTACTTCCCCAGCCTGCAAGGATACTGTATCTTCCCATTTTTTATTTTGGACTTCTAATGCGCACCACCAATAAATGCAAAAGCAAAAATTGTTACTACAGTTTGTTAAAGGTTTTGAGCTTCACCTGGATTTCCATAAAGATTTACTTTGTCATTCCAGCTGAACAGATTAAAACCACTGTCCTCTCTTTTAGCCTGACATTTAACTTGCTAGTTGCTTTTTATAATGCATATACACAGAGAACCATAAACCCATGCAAACTGAGTTGACTGTTAAGAGTAGTAGGGGTTCTGCCTTATCTTAAGTACACCTTGGAATGTATGAACTTTTGAAAAAACCCAGTAACCTTGTATGTGGGAGGTTTTTTTTTTTTTAGGCCAGATAACCCAAGGTGCTTCCTGTTACTGTTAGCAGTTATAATCTTGCTGCTGTGTTTGGACACTAAAGGCGCAGGGAGGTCCAGACAAGTCAAGGTCATTTTTATTTTTCAGTGTTGATTTCAGTTTGTTCCAGGTGAACTCAGCATTCTGGATTCTAGAGCACTATTCCTCATGCCTGCATTCTGAATAGCATCCACTAGCTGGAATTCCTCGATAGCATAACAGAAGAGTGGAGCTCTGTGCTGTCTGACCCAGTGCCACGGTATATCCCTGATAGGCATGAGCTGAACTAGCTGGCAGCATGATGTACCTGGCTGCACTTTCACTTTCTCTTGTGCTGTAGTTTGTTTTTGTTCAATTCTAGCTCCGCTCTTAACCAGAGAACATCTCTTGGGTATGTCTGATAGCCTGGTCCCCACTTTCCCTACTTTATTCTTGGCTGAAGAGATTGAAGTATTTTAACCTGTCCTCATAGCTCATGTCATTTAAGTCCTGGGATCAGCCTGCCAGTCCATCATCGTAGATATTTCATACCACATGTCAAGCAAATATCACAGAGAATTACAAGACACAAGGAAACCGTTCCCAGGAGGCCTTGTGCAGTTCCTCTCTGCAGTGCACGGTGCTTTCACATATTATGAAATTGAAGGAGTGCCCTAGTCTCATAGAACACTAGTTATCATCACCGTGGATAGCAGTGTAAGAAATAAAATTTACCAAATAAAAGAAAATGAGGCCAGTGACCTTTTGATATTTTGATCTATTTCAGGGATGGAAATGACTCCTATTGCATAGCAGTTTCACCCATTCTAGAATACAGACTTGATCAGCCACAGTTTACAGGTAACAAGCTTGGGCGTGTCTTATTAAACTCTTAGCAAAACCAGGATTGGAACAAACTGCTATGCAATGGGAGGCTTGGTGTCTGAAGTTAGCTAGCTAACTGGTTTTATCCCAGTGTAGTGCCAGGCGTCATATCTGAGTTTCTGGAAAAGTTGTTTCTAACTACTGGCATATAAACAGTGGGCCTGCTGACGGTCGGAACAGTTCCCGGTTTGCTGCTTGTTTTTTTGTTTTGTTTTCCTCACCATATTTATCTTTCCTTTTTGTTTCTTTCAGAGAAATCCAGCTGCTACGGAGGCTGAGGCACAAAAATGTGATTCAGTTGGTCGACGTGCTGTACAACGAAGAGAAGCAGAAAATATATCCTTTATCACCACCTTGACACTGTTGAAGAACATCTTTGTCTTGGATGTGTCTTAGTAGAATTACCGGTTATAACCTACTGCCAATATTGTGCTGATAGTATAATCACAGCGCACTCTTCTGCTGTTTTGACTTCAGACTACTTCTGACCTAATTAACTTCGAGAGACCTTTTTTCTTCTTCTTCTAATTCATTGTTTATGTAAAGTCATTTTAAATGTGGATAATCTATTGCTTTAGATAATGTCTGCTAATTAATTATTGAATTTTCAAGACATTTAAAATAATCATTGTAGTATTTGTAATTTCTTTCTTAAAAGCTAATGCATTACAGTTAATTTTAAATGAATTCCTAGCAATTTAGTTTGTCTGCAAATTGCAATACAAAAGACCAATCAGTGTTCACATTGTGTTGCAATAGCCCTTAAATGATCTTTTAAATTAATACATGATAATTTGGAACCACTTGTATCATTAATGTGCATTTACTTTGATTTACAAGAAGCGTCTGATAGACTAGCCTTTGGGTTCCACTGCATGAGTTCAATGGCTGCAAGTCAAGTTGCTGCAGTGTCTTCTTGTGGCCACTGGAGGTCTCTGTTTACTTGCTGCTGTAGTTGGCCTTCACTTTCCTTCTTCGCCAGATAGTTCTTGCACAACTTTGAGGTGTGTTTCGGGTCATTATCTTGCTGAAGAATGAAGGACTGCCTAACTAGCTGTAATCCTGATGGAATGGCATGCCTCTGAAGTATGCTGTGATAACCATGCTGGTAGAGCTTGCCATGTACTTGGTAAAGATCACCAACTCTGTCACCAGCAAAGCAACCCCAGACCATGACACTGCCTCCTCCATGCTTGACAGTGGGAACCAAACATGCAGAACTCATGCGCTCACCCTCTCTGCGTCTTATAAATACTTGGCGGTTGGACCCAAATTCAAATTTTGACTCATCAGTCCATAAGATTAACTTCCACTTCTCAGACGTCCAGTTTCTGTGCTTTTTGGCCCAGGCAAGTCTCTTCCTCTTATTCTGCCCTCTTAACAACGGTTTCTTTGCAGCAATTCTTCCAGTTAGGCCAGCTTCACGCAATCTCCTCGGGGCAGTTGATGTTGAAACAGCTGTACTTCTAGTAACATTTAGCTGAGCTTGTATTTCAGAGGCAGTTAATCGCCGGTTTCGCAGACTTGTGACTGATTCTGAGGTCACCCTTGGCCTGCCTGACCTTGTTCTGTCCTCATGAGTGCCAATTTCTTCAGATCATTTGGTCTTGGCCACAGCAGTTACAGACACTTGCAAAGTTCTTGCGATTTGTCTTAAAGATTGACCTTCATTTCTTAAAGTAATTACAGTCATTTTTTCTTTGCTTAACTGAGTGTATTTTGCCATTTTCTGCTCCCTTACATTCAGGAATAACAAACTTGTGCCTATGCTACCTATATTTATAGTAATCATGGACTCTCACATGTTAACAGTAATTGGTGACAAAAGGTTAATTAGGTAACATGCTAGTTAACTCAGAGAACATCTAACAAAGACACTTTTATACTCAGGCCAGTGTTCTAACACCGTGTTAAACATTTCAGACTTTTAACTGATTGTGTAACCCTTTTGTCTATTGTTTTAGAACTTGTTTGATTTCTGCAGTTTGTCAAGTCTATTTAAAAAAAAAAAAAAATCCCACCTAGCCTCCAAAGATTAGTTGGCACAAGCTTCATGTTTGCATACAGATTTTCTTTTCCTTCCTTTCCTTTAAGAATTCATAACAGATTGTCATACCAGCTGAAATGACCCTCGCACTCTCTTATTGCTTTCCTAGCTCTGATCAGAATCAATCTTGGTTCGAATGGAGGAGGAGGAGGAGGAGGGGGGAGGGGAGGGGGGGGGGGGGGGGGGGATGTAATTCTCACATTTAATTTTTTTTCCTCCTGTTGATAATTTTGCTGTAGGACCTGTAAAATAAATTTAAAAATATAGCATATGTGGGTAAGCATTGTAAAGCATATTAAAAGCCAAAAAAAAGACAAACCATAACCATGGAAAAACTGCAAAATTACCATAGAAATTTACAGTGGTGAACTTGCATAATGCTTCCCTATGGTGAATTGTATTGTCTTGGTTTCCGTTGGTGTATAACATCTTGTTTGAATGGATGTTTATTTGTGTTGGATGCTAGTGATATTCCACATGTTTTTCCTTAACCCTTCCTGCACGTATATGGTTATGGAGTATTGCGTATGTGGAATGCAGGAAATGTTAGACAGTGTTCCTGAAAAATGCTTTCCAGTATTTCAGACTCACGGGTGAGTATCGTACCATTTTAACACCTGTTATTCTAAAACATCAGCTGGCAGGAGACACCCTGATTGCTCTAGTGGTTCATTCATTGAAGTGTAATTATCTTTTCCTATAATGAAACCCTGTGGTTAGACCTTTCGTGTTCAGTGATTTATTGTTGTATTTCAGAGCAACTCAAGCAACTTAGTGCTAAACCATGCACAGCTAGAGACATGTTTATTCTTAGATTGTGTTTTAAATGTCCTCGATATGTAACTTTCTGATGTCTGCATTCTATTTGCTGTAGTAAAACTAAGATCAGTGTTCATGTAAATAGATTAACGCCCCAGACCTCAGATGTGTGATGCACAGAATGGTTGTAGTGACTCTGATGTCACGATACAGTACGTATCACAAGATGCAGGAGGTCACGATATATGTATCACAATACTGGTCCAGATTGACTGTTTTGTATGATGCATTGCAAGATCAAATGATCTTTTAACGATGGACTATTTTGTTAAACTAAAATGAAATGGGATAAGGAGATTGTGTATCCGTACCACTTATAAAACATCCTTTATTCTTCTTTGAAGAACCATTTGGTGAACTGCATTGAGCTCTGTTGTGCTTTTGGTCTTGTATCACGACACAAAGGCTACATCCCTTTAGTACGATGTGATGTGCCATGTAAAGAAAGTATATGATTCATCAATGCATGATGAATTGTAACACCCCTAGTGCAGATTGTAGTTTAACACAAACTACCGTTGAAGTTGCTGCCTGTCTTACTCAGTGTCTTCTGTTTTGCATTCCGCAGGTACTTCTGCCAGCTAATCGATGGTTTAGAATATTTGCACAGCCAGGGAATAGTCCACAAAGACATTAAACCAGGGAATCTCCTGCTGACAACAGACGGCACTCTGAAGATCTCTGATCTAGGAGTGGCTGAGGTATGGTATGAATGGATCTTACTTCGGGGCCTGGTTCAGTTAAAAACGATTGCTTAAAGAGAACTATGGGTGCTTTCAGTGACGCTACACATTTGCTTTGGAAGGTTGGAGATGTTTTAAACTAAATAAGCAGGTAAAATTGTTCTCTCCTAGGCTAAATAATCTATATTTCAACATTGTACACAAGTCGTTTTATATATAAAACACGATTTTATGGGTGCAAAGAGTTTTTCTTGTGTGTTAAATGCAGCTATTGGCAGGGTTAGGTTAGTGAACTTTTGTCATGATGTAGCAAGAATTGAATAGGGGTTTGGGTTGAGGCTTTGATACCATAGCTACAGAATTTAGTCGTTACAGGGATGGAAATAAGACTCTTGCTGCATAGCAGTTTTAACAAGACACCCGAGCTTGCTGCATCACACTGCGGCTAATCAAGTTTGCATTAAAACCTGGAATAGGTGAAACTGCTATGCAGTAGGAGTTTTATTTCTGTTCGTTAGTTAGCAGCGACTTTTTCACCACCTTGACTTGTAATTCCCACCCCCTCCCCAGGCGTTGCATCCATTTGCAGAGGACGACACGTGTAGGACAAGTCAAGGGTCACCAGCGTTCCAGCCCCCTGAAATAGCCAACGGCTTGGACACGTTTTCGGGGTTCAAAGTGGACATTTGGTCTGCTGGTGTCACGCTGTAAGTGAAAGTACAACTAAAATCTAATGTACATCTTTGTTTTAACTAGTTACAGATTGAGCTATACTGGCTATTGAAACTCTCTATCTGCAAAGCCAGGCAGGTTGCGATTGAAAATTGACTTGGAACAGATTTATGGAGTAAGATTGGTGAGGCTGGCTGTAGTTCGGTAATACAGGAGGATAATGAATGGTTTACTGTCCACCCCCACCCTAAGTCTTTAAACAAACCAGTCCCTATCTAACACTATTAGGAGGGACAGATTCAATATTAGTAATTATTTGCTTGAATGATAGTGTTAGTAATGTAATAATGTGTTATAATGCAGTAATGATGGGATAAGTCAGAAAGCGACTGTGTATATACACGCACTTCTCCTCAGAACGTGTTGGTTTTTTATGTGCAGTACTTGATTAAATAAGGAATGAATTGGACCATGTTCTTTGACTCTGTCTTTCCTCTTTCTTTTTCTTAGATATAACATTACAACCGGCCTGTATCCGTTCGAAGGGGACAACATCTATAAGCTATTTGAAAACATTGGCAAGGGAGACTACAGCATTCCTGAGGACTGTGGGCCCCTGCTGTCAGACCTACTGAGAGGTGAGGGGCTCTGACGCTGAAACGCTTATAAAAAAAAAAAAAAGAATAATTAATAAGGTAGGACTTTCGCCCGTTCTGAACACTTCCATCAGCATTAACAAGAGCAGCTTCTGGTGCACTAATCTTACTGTTATAGGTGGAAATTCAGTTAGATCCCAAGTATTGTACAGTGGGGAAAGCCTTCCAGCCATACTGAGAACCACTTGAGTGTTAAAGCTCGCTAAAAGGGGAGCTTTTCTCAATATGAGCAACCGTTTACTTAGCACCCCTAAGTGAGCATTGCCACTTATGAAGATATCCACTGAATATGGAAATAAGACTCCTGTTGCAAAGCAGTTTCAACCATTCCATGTTTTACCAAGAGCTTGATTAACCACAATGTATAGGTAAAAAGCTCAGGTGTGTCTTAAACTACTATGCAATAGGGGTCTTGTTTTCATCCCTGCAGTTCTTCCATAAAAGTACTAGGTTTTGTACTTTTAATAGTGTAGTTCAGCAGAGGGCACTGTTTTGACAGTATGGGAGTTTTTTTTATTTCAGTTTGCTACAATGCATCAGACCTTTAGAATTTCGAATTAACTTCTCCAGATTGACTTCTGTCTAGTCTAGGGTTCTCTGAATAGTGTTGACGAAGCTGGTTGGCTTGAATGACTTTATATTAACAATGCTGTTTAATGGAACAGTTTTAGAAGAGGTTTCAGTGACTCCTTCTTAGCAAAGTGGGAGTGATACAGCTGCAGGCTCCTCACGTAGCATCTCTATGACTGGAAGACTGGCAGTACTGGGGCTCGTTCCTATTCACCCTTTCCCTAGCCAGAGACACTGAAATAAATCTCGTTGCTTGTGCTCTTACCTAACCACAGGAAGACTGAACACTTTATATTGGCTGTAAAGTTTGAAAGACTGTTGAAGGTCTGTTTGTGGTTCAGTTTCACATGCTAGGATGGGCATTTGAATGAATTCCATGAAGGTTACAGGTTAGCCCAAAGGAAAGACGAGTGTGGCTCAGTCCTAGACTGCCAGCAGATGTAACTCCTAAAACACAGCAAGCTGTAACCGCAGAGCTGTGAAGTACATGGAACCAGCTTGATACCCTATAGACAGCATGATGTGCTTTTATTTTCAGGATTTAATTTTTTTTTTTTTTTTCAGTGTTGGTATATCACCCTGTAGAAAAGCCTCCCGTTTTGCCCCTGACCCTTTCCTGCTGATGAAGATAAAAATATATATTCTCCATAAACTGATTATACTGAAATCTTCCTGCCTGTAAGATATCTAGGGTCTAAATATCATGTAGAGATCACTAACCCAAGGTGGCTGGATGAATGGCCATCTGGACTGGGTGTGGCTTCTGTTTTATATAATAATAAAAAATAAAAAAAAAATCATCTGTGTTGTCATATTCCCTTTTCATTGCGGTCATGCTTTGGGGATCTGTCTAAGGCAGTGATTTTCAAGTACCCCTAAGTATCACAGTCCCTGTTATAACCAGGAACTTAATACAGGGATGGAAATAAGACTTCTATTGCATTGCATTTTCACCCATTCCAGGTTTTGCTACGAGCTTGATTAGCCAGTGAATAGGTAAGAAGCTCAGGTGTGTCTTGTTTAACTTGTAGAAACAATTAGGAATGGATCAAACTGCTGTGCAACAGGAGTCTTGTTTACTTTGCCTTTTATACTTGTTTTTCTGTGCAGATAAATGACCACACTGACTCCAGAGATTTTAAACAGTCTGTAGCAATAATGCTTGCATTATGATCAAGCTGCAACGCAAATGAAAGTAAATTACACAAATTAAAAAAAAAAAAAATGATGATAATAATTAACTATAGGTGGTCATTGAAGTAATAGTACATGTGTAATGCACAGTATTGTTAAAAGAGAAATATGAAGGTAGACTTTATGCTAATATAACTTATTTGATATGCTGGTGTGTGTAAATCGCTATTTTTGTCAAACACCTGGCAGAGTAAAGACTTGTGCTTTTTACAAAGTGTTGTGTATGTTGATGTTGCTATGGTGATTTTAACCTCTCAATTTGATTTATTTATTTTTGTTTGTTTTAGGCATGCTTGAATATGACCCAGCAAAGAGGTTCTCAATACAACACATAAGACAACACAAGTAAGGATTTTTCTGTATGTTAGTATCATGCTGAAGTTGAATATCATTCCCAAGTTATATCTGTATCCCAGCAGTAATTATTTAAACTGTGGTATAATTTAGATCTCTGTAGATTAAATAGCCTCCATGTTATATAACTTAGTTTTAAAGATTATTGCTGTTTCAGAAAAAAAAAGAAAACACGGATTCATTTTACAGCGATGGGAATAAATGCAGAGTTGACAAATCCTTGCACTATCTAGTTGAAACAATGAACTGTTTTTGGCACAGGTGTGTTTATAGCCTGTCATAATGGGCATGTGTAACATAATGATTCGCCAGCAAAAATCAGCAGGCGAATTATCAACTGGATGCTGAGAACACTTTAGTCATAAATTTGATCATAAATTTCTAAAACCTTGTGTGATGTATGAGAGTTGCCCTGCCATAACTTTGAAAAAAGCGGCTACCGCAAAACTTCAAATAATCGCCGGTCTCCAATACTCTCTTCTTCTCTAAGCGCCGGGACTGCCAGGAAATGTGATCAATAGACTCCGGGTCTCTCTTAAACACTGGGTTATGAATAATAATATAATACGCGTCATACTGAGTGTTCCACCAATACACACACGTGGTTGTACAGCGAGCTTACCAATTTGAGCCTCAGGATGAATAAGAAAACTCATTACCAATTTGAGGCTCAGGATGAATGATAAAACTGAATTTAATTTATTTTAAAATGTACACTTAATGCACACAGGTTTTTTATGACGTTATTCATGTTAAAACCAGTTGTGAAGCTTTGCTGAGCGTCCTGAAAGTAAGTAAAATACAAACTTGTTTTCTGATATTAACAGGGTTGCCTTTTAGTGTGTTTATATGTTTTTATTTTTTGTATTAACAGTATTTCGTGCATTTGAGTTTTGCAATGAATGTTCATATTTTGTTCCTTTTCCAGCATTCTTATTTATCAATGTACACATTATAAAAACAAATTAGTTTTAGTTTTGTGATAAAACTGGTACTTGTGTTGATTTTGATCTTTAAACAGTTTGAAGCATTTTTCAGTGGGTTGTGGGCCAACAATATGAACCTATATTTCGTATTAACACAGTATTTCATGCGGTTGTTTTGCATTGAGGATTCGTTGCTTGTTAATTTAAATGATGGACATTGACAAAATGTTTTTGGTTTCTTTTTTTTTACTCACTTGATCATTCATCCTTGACCGTGGCACGCTTGAGTGACTGACTGGAGCACATGCACTTAATCACCTAGTTAGTGAGACAGTTGAATGGACACTGGATATGGCGTGATTTCAGATGTTTAATTGCAAGCTTGAACAAAAGCAATGAAGAACATCACAAAAAAAACCCCAATATGCCACGTCTGTCAAGAGAGCAGCGCCTTCGTCCAATCGGCATGTTGGAGACTGGATTAGGGCAGCGTACTGTGGCTCGCCGTCTTGGGTGCTCGCAGTCAGCAATTTCAAACCTGGTGAGAGGGTATAACCAGACACTCTGTGTAATAATAAACAGTCTCAAATAGTTGCTGGTCTCCAATAGATGCCAGGACTACTGGCAAATATTGTAAATCAATGCTGGGGTGTTTATTTAAAGTTTTACGATATGCATTTTAAAATAGATATAGATAGGAAACTTTAACGTGATCCAATGTGCACACAGTGACCTGGAGGGAATATCAATTCTACAACCCCATGTAACACTAAATCCGTCTACTTTCAAAGCCCTTTTCTTATTTATTTTTTCAAGTACGCGAAATTACAGCAGCAATTTGGACGATGCTTGAAATTGTTGTTTGTTTGGTGTTAGAGCAAAGCTCTTTGAGAGGAAAGGTGTGGTTTAATGTTTAGAGTTGAAGCACATCAAACAACACCCTTCTGTGAAGAGCTTGCAGCTTCCTGGTCCCACTGAAACATGCTTCCCCCTCCCTGGTCATGCTGCTGGGGTCTCTGCACAGGTCTGGCTCGGTGCTAGGGAGAGGCGCAGGGATTAGACATTGCCACTGCCGCCAGGGGGAATGCCTCAGTGTTTTTCTGTTTGTGCTGCACGACCCGATTATTGGGTTTCAGCTGTCCACAGAAATCAGGTGCTACAGCCGCTACCTCTTGCTGCTCCACTGTGTGTTTGCTCAAAAGGGATGAAATCTGATTTATGAGGCGTGACAGGCTTTTAAAATTAATGCCAGGTCTCCTTAAATTTCAAAACAGAGGGGCCCTTTGAAATATAATGGCCTGTTATCTGCCTGTTACACCCTAACTGCAGATGATGAGATGTGTAAATGGATATGGGGAGGGAGCAGGGGGAATTGGCAGTGGCTCACAGGGTTGCTTGGGTGTGGTTCTCAATACCAGATGGAAAGAAAATGGCAAAATAACCAATCCCCCCCAATAGCAATTGGACCACTATATTTATTTATTTATTTATTTATTTATTTTTAAATTGCATGTAAAAATCTTTCATGGGAAGTTCTTGCAAAGTGTAGTTAGTGTGTTAACCACAAGGCCACAGCATTGTTAACCTGTTAATTAATGCTTCAATAGCCATGGCCCTACTGCTTGGGATAATTCCACAGTTTCACTGTCAGGGTCTCGCACGTGAAGCCATTTTTTCAATACAGGTAACACACACACACACACACACACACACACACACACACACACACACGCACGCACGCAGGTAGAGGTAGAAGAATGAACATTTTCCGTCTCCATGCAGTCTTAAGCTTTTGAATATTTTACTTTTATTGTGACTCATGTTTCAGCAGTGAAGCATAGGTTTGAAAAACACGTCGTTCCCAGCAGGACTTCTAACGTGGAAGTCTGACCCGTCCACTTGCGAGCCTTTGCGTTGTGGAACCCAAGCTTGCAGTCTGAGAACCAATTTTAATCCCTGCCTGTTTCTGTTGGCACTGCCTAATTGGACAGACTTTTACTGTTTGATTAAATGCGTGCGTAATGCATTTAAAGATTATTTTTTGGCTTGAATTTCTGTGTCTTTTATAAGCGTTCCCCCCCCCGCAGTGTTGATGGTGCCTTACATTAGGACTGATAATTGCAAAAGGCAGCCTGCGGTTGCCATGGTTACGAATGACCGCAGCATACCCGTTCACTTGCCTGATCTCCTCATACTCTCCCACTGCAGGGGAAGGAGAGGAAAAAATAATAATGATCACACTTTGCTGAGCCGCCTTTTGTGGGAGAATAAACTCTTTTTAAACTCTGAGGTGTGTGTTTTTTAATTTAAATAATTATGCTTCACACCCCCCATCTTTGTCTCATCTGTCCTGTTTCTGTCTTTTATTAATTTATTTTGATTTGTGATAAAGTACAGGACATAAATATTTAAACGCAGGGAAAAGGGCAGCCAGGCTTTTTAAATGGCTTGCGTCGCTGTTTGCAAGTCTTTTTGTTCAGGGGGAGTTGAAATTGGCTCCGGCACCACATCAGAATCCATGCATTTTTAATTCCCCGGCTCCTTGGGTATCTCTCCTCAAGAAGGGGACGCGTTGCTGCGCAGTTCAGGGATTAATGCCCTTTCCATTTAAAAGAATCTTCTGTTGTGGGGCCCCTGTGGCTCTAAAAGACCCCTGTCTGTGAGCTATCATTACTATTAATTGGGTTATTATTAGTAACGGTTTATAATTCCTGTTATTTGTGGGTCTATAAGGCATGGGTGGTGATATGTTCTGCTGTTCCATTGTACTGTGGTCCCTAATTTCACCGTCTGACTTAAAAACAAAACTTAAAATCCTGAAACACTACATATAAGCCCTTTACTTATTCACAACGTTATAAATCGTGCATGAGAAATCAAGCAAGCACTGTTAAGCATTTCTCATACGGTATAGTCCTAACGCATTTTCTTTGTTTTAGCAGTAGTTCATTAGTACAATCTTCGTTCCTGTGCTTTACAATGAGTTGCAGTGTCAATAGCATTTTGCATAGTTTGGGCAGTCAGCCTCCCAAAGTGACATCTCTTAACTAAAAGAGGCATACATCCAGTAAAGGTACTCCGTGTGGAGTGCAGGATTTACCCGGTAGCCTGGAGATCACAGCTTCGAAAACAGGCTATGTCACTGCCAACCGTGACCGGGGGTTTCTAGAGAGCAGCCCGGGTAGGAAGAGTCCAGCACGGCAGGGCAATCCACGGTTCGCCACATACCAGCAACCCCTGTGGCTGACAGGGCACCTGCGGGTCTGCAGTGGAGCCATTCAGACCTGTGTTGTCCTCCGGCACTATAGGTCTGGTGGCTTTGCTGTGGATCTGCTTTGCGAAAAATTACGGCTTGGCAGGAACCTGTTTCCTGAGTTGCTGGGGGGGTTGCGACGGGGAACCAGGATAAAAATAAAAATAATTGGGCATTCCAAACTGGGGAGAAAACCGGGGTAAAAACCATTGATGACTAAAAAAAAAATAAAAAAGGAGGCACTCTACACGCACCGTTTAAAGTTAGAGTACAATGCATACAGTTTCCTGCCAGTATGGCCCAACCATGAATAAAGACTTTCCCTTTTAAGATAAATGTTGAAATTGTCTTTTAAATTAAAGTGTAATTGGTCTGTCGCTGCAGTCTGGGGATCATGCTCCAGTGTGTCAGGGCTTTACACTAGTGTGTGTGTGTGTATGTGTGTGTGTGTATGTATATATATATATATATAATATATATATATATATATATATATATATATATATATATATATATATATATATATATATATATATATATAATTTTTTATATATATATTTTTTTTATTTTTTATTTTTTTAATCATTGCAATACAAGTATTCTGCCTTGTCTTCCTTCATGCCATCTTGTGAATATCCCTGCAGGTGTTTGCTGGCCCCCTGTCAGCAGGATTTCTCCTCCTCTGCTCTCTGTGTGGGTGCTGTTAACCTCAAGTGCTCAAGCTCCCGTTCAGCTCCAGTAGCCTCAATGTCAGCAGCTGTTTCTGTTGCTGCAGAGGCAGCTGTTGCCTCCAGCAGCGCTGATGCACTGGGGGCGGCTGCAGATACCACTGGCTAAATGGCTTACCTATTAAAGATTTGATGACTCTCATGCACGAGGCGTCTAGCTTGCCTGCTAGACGTGCACTTGTTCTGCTGGCTTTGCATAGAAAGAGTGTTGTCCAGTGGGGACTGTCTGGCCCATTGACATGGTAATATATCTGTTCATTTTTTGTATCAGTCACCCTACCCTTGAGAGTTTACTGCAGTATACTGTAGTAAAAGCACAGTTAATGAAGTGTAGACAGTGTGATAAAGCACAGAGGAGTATGCTTTAATTCATTTATTTTACTGTTTTTGTAGAAAAGCAGCACTTGCTTAAACAGCATGGGCCTCTCTGTCGTGAGTAGGCAGCGGTTGATTTCCAGGGTTGAAATTTTATTAGGGAGTTGTGCATGGGGTTTAAGTAGCTGGAGGTGGGAAAGCAAAGATCTGTATTTTAATGCACTGAAGTACGCCATGCAATTCATTGCTATAGCTTTCACCCTTTCCTTTAGGAAGTGCCCACGCATCTCAATCTAGTGTCTTGTAAATGTATTCAGCTCTGATGATGTGGTGAGGGGACTGAGGGCACTTGAGGAGAAAGTTTGCTTTAATGAGCCAAGAGGGTGTTGAAGGGCACTGGTTGACTAACACGCATGAGTGTGCAGCAAAGCTCTAGTTGTTCATCAGATCTTTTATTTAAAAAGAGTGGATTCAAATTCCAGGGATGGAAATAAGACCCATGTTGCATTAGTATCATCCATTCCAGATTCTACTGTGATCTTGATTAGCCACAGTGTATGTATAGCTAACAAGCTCAGGTGTGTCTCGATAAAGTCTCTAATAAAAGCAGGAGTGGATAAAAGTGCTATGCAATAGGAGTTTTAGTTTAAACAGGCGTCAAAGGCAGAAGGATCTTTTTTTTAATTCTCAGCATTTTTTTTATTTCTAATCGGGGCTTGCAAAATCGCTAGCCCAACATACCGGGACAACCAAAAAAATCTGTCGGACAACGTGTTTTTTTGGCTGCTTGCCCAACGGGCAGTCAGATTTTTTACTCTATAACAAGATAACGTTCTGTACTTTAATAAAACAGTGGTTTCTCAATCGAGATTCTGCTCACAGGTCATCCCGGTAAAACACGTTTAGAGGGATCAGTATGTTTCATTGGTAATGCTTGAGTGATTTTCGGGGTGACGTACACGTATACATGGCTTGTGACCAAATCCTGCAAGGATTGGCCCGTGTAACACCCCTGACAACTCAAGCAATCCTATCGAGTCAGTGCGCTGGTGTATGTCACGTGACTGCCTGCTCACTGAAACAAGGTAAAACGGACACCACTACAGCCAAAGGATGTACTTTTATATTGAAGGCTATGATTTCTTAAACAAAGTTACAGTTATGTGATTAATAAAATGTACTGGTAATTTTATTTTAAATGTATGGTGCTTTTAAATGTAAAGTACAGTACCGTGTGCAGCAACAGTCTCGGGTCCAAACCGTCTGCCGAGTGTAGATACGCTATTTACATCATCGCTATAGGCCTTCATTATACGATTAAATACTGTGGTTTTTTTTTTTTTTTTTTTTAAACTGCTGTTGCTTTGAAGCTGTGTGACCGATCAGGTTCTTACTTGACAGGTAACGAGCTGGATGCTTTGGCTGAAATTTTTGCTGCTGCGTCCTTGCAATTGGCGCCGTGACGCATTTTTCGATAAAACCTTTCGAAATCATCTTCCTGGGAACCGGTGAAGCGATTGATCTGAAACTTGGCATATATCCTCAGCATCCAAACCCACATCAAGTTTACGAAGCAGAAGTTTCTGCGATAAATTTTTATGTCTCAATGGCTGCCACGAATCTTATCGAATCGCACCCCTAACAACAAACTGCTGCTGTTTGAACACCGTTTGACCAACAAACTCCAAACTTGGTAGTTATTGTCCCAGTAACAATGGAACACAAAAATGCCAAAATGGTTGTTTTATAAAACAAGATGGCCTCCACGTATACGTTTTTATATTTGAAATTTAAACCTGCGTCAGTTGACAAACGATTTACTTGACTAACTCGAAACTTCACAAACATCATCCTTGACACTAGCAATACAACTGACTTAAGAAACTCGCGTTAAACAAGATGGCTGCCTGACGCATTTTTGAAGAAAAAAAAAAAAAACTTTCAAAATCTACTGTGGAACAGTTGAAGTTGCTGATTTTAAACTTGACATATTGAGAACTAAACACGCTTAGACGGGTACTGATACTGAGGCTTGGGAGCCGTAAAACTGCCTGGCAGCTCTAGTTATTATTATTATTATTATTATTATTGCTAGTAATGACAAATACTGTGATTTAATAAAGAAAATCAAAGAATAAAATACTACTAATGTTGTTAATAATTTAGTTAATGCCTTTTTATCCAAGGTGACTTCTTTAACTTACTGTATTGTTCGTTTTGGATTGTCCTTTTACTATAGCGAGCAAAAGGCTTTGGACCCAAACAGGGTTGTAGCAAGGGTGTACTGTATTTAGTATTTCACTTGTATGTTTAATATATGGCACTTGCACATTTTAATATATAATGTGTGCACATTTTTCATTTTTGTTATTTTTCACCTCCCATAGTGTTCAGCGTTTAAGAGGGTGTAAAGAAGTTTGGATCAGAATCCAATATCATCCGTTACAAAAAAGTAACATACTGCAAGTATACTTGTGCCAAAATTGTCTAGTTTTAGTATACTATTGATACCATTATACTATTCTATATATTCTAATTGCAGTATACAACTTTGTATATTCTTTTTGTAAGTAATGCAACATAGTTCTCAAATATTGGACATATTTCTTCTCTTTTGCATACCTGCATTGTCTCTTTTTAGATATGCACCTCCAGATTCTGACAAATACTTTTAGAAAACCAGGAGCAACTTCTGCACTGGATTGAAAAGTTATAACGCTCTGCGGCTGC
The DNA here is from genome assembly GCF_017654505.1 of Polyodon spathula. NCBI lineage: Eukaryota > Metazoa > Chordata > Actinopteri > Acipenseriformes > Polyodontidae > Polyodon > Polyodon spathula. The sequence goes on from NC_054559.1 coordinate 17,510,458, forward strand.
CCGCCAATGTAGATAACGATCGAAAAACTAGTAGAAACTATCTAAGTGTGGAAAAACTGAAGTTTTGACGTTAAAGTGTATGAACCCTGAGATACTGTACCTATATTGAGTGCAGTGTACTTTGTACAAATGTAGATCAATCATGGGCAACTTGACTTTTTTGTTGGACAACCAAATGTCTACAGTGGACTGCCCAAAGGGCAAGTACCATTACCAAAATTTTGCGAGCCCTGCTAATGATGAAAAGGGGGAATCCAGCTGATGAAGCACCCAGTCTTGCAATAACCCATAGTAAAATATCAGGTCCTCTGGGTGCAACAACTGTTTTGCGCCGCGCTCTCGTTAACAGAAAAAACTTCTTAATTCATCCCACTTCCTTCCTGTACGTGGGATATGGGCCCCAAGGTGAACGGTTGAAAAATCTCATTGAGGCGTTCACAGCTTCGCCTGTCAGTCTGGTAATGGAGGTGTCTAACACGCAAGGCTAAATTAACGATGTAGTCATGAATCATTTCGAGGGGTGGGTAGGATGCGTGGGAGTTGGTGTGCAGAAGAGGTGATGTCATTCTGATTTTCAGTCTTGTGATGATTTGTCTCTCTGTGTCAGCATGACTGGAGTTGGAATTTAAACTATCTACCAGGATTGCTTTTAGTTTCATGGTTTGACTGGCAGGAGTGCAAGTATTAGACCACAGCATTCAGCAAGCTTCTCAGTTCAGGTGAAATATTAGATTGCCCTGAAGCATAAACCTCATGACCTGCTGTTTTTTTTTTTTTTTTTTTTTTATACAAAACTTTTTGGACTATCGGTATGTTGTATTTGTGTGTAAGGAAGCGAATTTGATATCTGTAAATGAATGTGCACAATACCAGTCAGTTAGTTTTCTATAGATTCCAATATTCAAAAGTTACACGCGTGTAGCTTAAACATTATCGCTTGACACAACAATGTAGCACCTAGATTTAATCAGAAATCATAGTGATAAGTTACCTAGTGTTCAGGGAGAAAGCTCAGGTGCTGCGATGGTCTGTCGTCAGGAGAGGATTCAGGTAGATTTTCTCTGTAGCACTAATGAGTGCCTGTGTTATGTCTTGCTTCACTCTGTACCCCACTTTATCAGCCCCTAGTACCATGCGTTGGTTGAGTTTGTAAACATCCTCCCACCTTGCAGCTAGCTGTGCACGAGCACAGTCTTCTGAAAGGTGCTCACAATATTTGTGACCTTGCATGTGTGTACACATCTTGGGTCTTATCCACTACACCCCCCACCCCCAGCTCAAGAAAGTGTCACAGTTCTCTCCAGATGCCGTAATAAACCCTGAATCGGGTACTGCATGATCTGTTCTATTTTACACCTCGCAGTAATACTGACCATTTCTTTTTTTTAGTACAATAAAATCTCTTCATACACTGAAGCATCTCAAGTTTAGCTTTACGAAGTTCAGGAAGAGGTGACAACAGAAAACCGAACCTTTATAAGAAACTTAGTCAAGCAGACGGAAGGCACAGGCCAAAAAGCTTGCCGCCTTGACTCAGTTTCTTCCAAGTTCTCCTTTAGGATTGTGATTGAGTATTTAGAAGTTGGACAATGATTACAGAAGGCAATCGTGCCTGTGTTACGCGCTCAGCAACAGGCGGCGTGTCGTATTTTTTGTTTGTTTCTTTTCTCACTTTTGTTTGTTTGTGATCCAGTTGGGTCCGTAAGAAACACCCCCCATCTGAAGCCCCAGTCCCCATCCCCCCGAGCCCCGAGACGAAGGATGAGTGGCGGAGCATGACAGTGGTGCCTTACCTGGAGGATCTGCACGGATACAACGAGGAGGAGGAGGATGAGGAAGAGCTGTTTGACGTGGAGGACGACATCCTCTACACTCAGGACTTCACAGTACCAGGTAAGATACTAGAGAGATCTGTGTCTGTCTTCTTGCCAACATTTTTTTTTTTTTTTGTTTTTAAAAAAAAAAAAAAAAAAAAAAAAAAAACAACAAAACACAGCATTGTTAGTAAATTAATCATATTTGGGGTACCACTGAACTTGTGAGATGGATTGCTCAATAAAATCGTTTGTGTATTTTTAAAGAGGAGACTATTATCTGTTCAGGGATACCAAGATATTTAGTGAGCAGGTAGTCTGAGGTTACCCGGCAACAGTCTATTCAGGGATACCAAGATCTTTAGTAAGTAAGGGGTCTGAGTGAGGAAACATAGGCAATACAATCCCCAGCCCTAGTCTTGCTGTAAATTAGTTTTTTCCATAATTTGTGTGTGTGTGTATATGTAATGTATGTATGTATGTATGTATGTATGCTGTACAAAGTGATTATTCAGATAAGCTGTCCACAGACGAGGGTATTACTATTGCATATCAGTTTCCCCAGTTTCAGGTTTTATAACAAGCTTTATTTAGCCATAGCGTGTAGGTAACAAGCTCAGGTGTGTCTTAAACTCATGTTAAAACCAGGAATGGCTCAAACTGCTATGCAGTGGGAATCTCTCTCTCTCTTTCTTCTCTTCTCTCTCTCAAATTATTGATGTTATTTACTAACTGTGCCCCCAGTCCTGCTAATTTTAATGTTTTGAGACCTGTCACAAAATGGAGACTTTGTTTTTCATTGCATTTCCAGAATTGATTGCTGTAATCATTGCTCTCTTGCGATGGAAGTGCCTGATTGCTTAGACTTGACAAGCTGCATTTACTTTCATTAAATTGAATCTGGGTATTCTTTCCCCTGTGCTCAGTGCCAGTGAAAAGGATCTCTGAGATATTGGCAGTTATGTGTGTATAGTGTTGTTTGTCTGACTGAGACAGTCTTGTTTTGTTACCACTTTGATGTGTTCATTGATCAGAGAACACAGTAATATGGAAGATATTTATTCCCATAGCCTGTGATGTGATGACAGGGTGCATTTGCTGATTGACAGTTGCGTTGCAAGAGAGTGCAAGAATCAGCAGGGTAACTGACTCGGAGTGATAATTGCACGGTAGTTGATAAATTCCATTGTTGTAAAAAGGGAACTTTTTTTTTTCCTCATTTAGGTAATTCTATGCATTTCATTGAAGTGCTTGGTTATTGAATTGCATCCTTGAGACCTAGTTGAAAATGTTTTAAAGGGATTAAATATGCCTTTTGTATTCATTGGGTCACAATAAGTCTAAGACCACTGCTTCATGTCAACCCATGACCTATATCTTGCTAAATTTATAACAAAAAAGACCAACTCTTGAACTTGATAAAAAATGCAAAGCAACGAAGAAGTTTACCCCCAACTAGCATGTGAAACATTTTTACAAGCACGAAGTCACAAGTGTGCTGATGACCCCCACATGTTCATTTATTAGCCATGCAAAACAGTTTGGCGGGTTAGTGTTTTCAAATGAAAACTTCTGGAGTCTGGTGTTGCGCGCATTTTCACATGTCTCCCTTTTAGAGAGGGGATGAACCCATGGAGATTGCATAATGTGTGTTTTGAGCGCCTTTCAATCTCCCCAAAGGTTAAAGGAAATCTATTGATTAGGTGGAATAATTGACAGTGTGTCCAGACACCCACAAACCTCCTGTTCCAGTAATGAAAAAAAGGGTGAATTGAGTTGTTTGTGAAGTCTTTTGAAATTGTAAAATGCCATTTTTATTATGGCTTTGATACAATGCCCAATGCTTACAATGTTAGTCTTAGCGCAATACATCCTTGGAGAGAGATCCATGTATAAAACAACGTTGTTGCTTTTGAAAAACAAACAAAACAGTTTCCCCTGATGCTTCCTGTCTTTAAGCAGATAGCAACCATTGCAGGATCTAATTATTTTGTCCTGTGGCCTTTTGCACTAATCCTTTGCTGTTAACTCATTTCACAGTGAGATTTGGCAGTAGGTGCTACCCATTCTCAAAGACTTTGCATCATGGAGGTTTCCTAAGGAAACATTTAACCACCAAACTGTCAAATGCTGTACTCAAAATAATTAAATACAGATGTTATCCAAATCCAGAGATTATTTTAAGTAAGGACTTGTTTTAATTTTTAGTGAAGGTTTTTTTTTTTTTTTTAAATAGGGCCTGCACTATATATTTGAAATGATAAAGGCAGAGAATGACCCTTATTTTATATTAAGTGGGAAGTTTTGTTGCTGCAATCACTGTCTAATTATCCATGTATTACAAAAAGTGAGGGAACAAAATATTAGGATAAACCTTTCAATTCACCTCTATCGGAAACATAAATCATTCAGTGCACATTACAAGAAGTCCTTAAAATAGTTTCCCTGCTGTGCCGAGAGCTAGGAAGTAAAAGTATTAAGTTGGCCATGCTTTTCACCGGCCCCTCTAACCACAGTGGCACACGGCTTTAACCACTAACTGCATTTCTATTCTACATGACAATTAGACCCTATATTGCCTCTGATGCTCTGAGGGAGAGGGAGGGATCCTGTGTTGCTTTTTATTGCTCACAGTTTATCGTCAGATGAGTGAAGCTGAAACAAACTACTGTGTCATTCAAACTGTCAGGCTTTATTTATTTTTGTTGTATCCAGCAAAGCTGAAAAAAAAAATCTGAAAAATTAAAAAAAGGAATTCCTCTCCCATTTCCGCTTCCAAGCTCTGTCTGTTTTCCAGTCAAGTGGCTTTGCACGACTCTAGTGTAATGAGCTTCAGCCAATTCCCAGGTGCCTGTGTGTCCAGAAAAAAAAAAAACAAACAATCATTAAAACAAACGTTTTCAGAGGAAAAATAAATCCCGGCAGGGTTCGTGATGAAGTGGTGAAGCATTCTTTTTTTTTCTTTCTTTAACAGCTAAATTAGCACTATGGGATTCTGTCTGGTTTGAGAATATTTAATCTGGATTTGATCCGCAGAGATGCAGCATCTTGTCAAGGATGGCAACACTGGACCGTTTTGAACCATGTTCTGGGCTTATGTCATCTTTTTTTTGGGGGGAGCGGGGGAGGGTTACTACCAATAATGTTTGTCAAGTCCTGTGATCATCAATAAAATAAATATTCTATTCCAAATGTATGTACTTACCACTGCTTTCAAAATAGGTTTCTCCAACATTACGCAGGTCCATTTAAGTTCTTCAGATCCATAATAAGGATGCTTTGATTTCAGGTCAGTGTTACCCAGGGTGGAAATAAGACTAGTTCCTGTTTTATAACCAAGTTTGAATAAGAGACACACATGAGCTTGTTACCAATGCACTGTGGCTAATCAGGCTCATAGTAAAACCTGGAATGGGTGGAACTGCTGTACAGTAGGAGTCTTATTTCCACCTCTGGTTATGGAGGTCGAGTAGTTTTTGTGGTGCACAGCATAGTGGTTTGTTTATCCATGTACTTTGAAGGGGCTGTCATTGCTGTGTGTCGTCTGTAGCGGTGTCAGAGAGGTATTCTTGGGCTAATGTGTTTTTGTAAATCCACGAATCCAGGGTATGTCAATTAAATGCACTACTCGGCTGCTAGTAACCTGCCAAAAGTTCCAGGCATGATTTATTGGTGGTATGATTGCATGATCCATCATGTCTCATTAAAGTTTGAGTCTGTCATTAATCTTTCATATTGGTTTTTTTTTTTGTTTTGTTTTTTTGTAAATACAAATCTTCCTAACAAGTCCCTCGGGACCATGAAGTATATTGTGATGCTCAAGATCATCCATGTATTGCGATGCACATGGTCATTCATTCATTGTAATATTGTGTGTGCTCTGTCCTGTCTCTTTTGGTGGCTTCAGTTTCTAAGAAGGAAATAGCTGAAACTTGTCAGTCCAAGACATCTGTTGTATTGCATAATACTGTGAGTGGTGTTTTTTTGTGCTCTATTTGCAGGTTGTGTTGATGAGGTTTAAGACAGGGTTGAGAAGTCAAGGCAGGTATGCAGAAAGGAGAGGGAGAACGAGAGTGGTTTTTAATCTGACCGTATCCAGCTGCAAAGGATAAACCTTCATTAAAACAGGAGAGAACGACAGAAGATATTTGGGCAATGCAATCTGCTTTCAATCTCCCATCATTTGGACGAGTGGGTGGGAATAGTTGATCAAAATAAATAAAAAATAGTAATCTTCATTTGAAAGTTATGTTCACATTTAATAAAACCTGTTCAGACTTCTAATCTTGTATTCACTGCTTGTACAATTTGAATTGCCCCTCTGCATTAGAGACAGAAAATAAGGCATGCCTTTGATCTGAGGTGTATAGAGAGAGCTTCAATGAGCAGACCACCAAAATGCAAACTATCATCCCTGCTACCTACTGAGGACATCTTCCAATCTCAGCACCTCAAAGATATACCCTGTGCTATTTAACTGTGCCCCTAACACTCCTTTAATCAGTGTATGAATTACAGTGAAATGCACGCAAACATGTTTTGAGGGGAAAAAAAACCTGTATGTAGAATTACAGCCCCTTGTTACGATGCTGGTCTGTCTCTAACTCGCACACATTTATATTAGTACTGCAGTGTTCAGAGAAAATGGAAACGATTGTGTGTCTTTCTTTGGCAGCAGTGACGTGCGCGCCAAGAGTCTTGTATGCATTAAATACAGTGAAGCTGAACCTCTGGGCTCCTGAGATGGATTAGATTCGCTGTAGGCTCCCATTTGTATCGCTGTGGTTAGTGCCTGTGGCTTTGCGAGTGAGTCACGGGCTTGGGTGGAAGTCATGCAGAATGCATTCATCAGATAGTGGTTGTATAAGGTCAGCACTTGGAGGAGTAGCGTGGGGAGCAGACCATGCTGTATGTGTTTCTGTACACAGAGAGAAAGGGATAGCAGGACTGATGTGAATGGAGAGTAGAGGTGTAGCTGTGTCGACATGTGTGGTTTTGTTCATTATTTTTTTTATTTATTTTTTTTGCCATGGCCCAGCAGCCAGACTGCCTTACAACGCAGGGGTCCAAACTGAAACGCATAACCCAGATTGCGTTGTTTTTTCTTTGTCAACATGCTTTTAAAACAAGTTCCTAAGTGGCAGTCTAATTTTTATATTTTACCATTGTTAAGACAGGGGTTACAAAGGCGGGTTTTTTATTTTTTTTTTTGCTTGTTTTTTTTGAACGTTTGCAATCCTGGGTGGATCTTGTTGCATTTACTCAAACAGTTTTTTTTTTTATTTGAGGTGCTTTCACTTGATCAGAGGCTGTTCTTCAGTTCAAGTTACCCGCCAGGCATACATGTAGCATCACCTAAATGAGAAGGGTGCCATTAGAGAAGCAAGAGCCAGCGTCATCGATTGATCTGCAACTTGATAGTTTCCTTTTGTTTTGCTAGCAGTACACTCCTCTGCACTAGTTGGCGCTGGGCTTACTAATATAAAGACATTTTGACTGATCTACGCTGTATTATATATGTCTGTGACGGGCAACTAGAACTGGAGACCAGCTCCTGGAATACTTGCCAAAGCACCGTACAGAGTTATCAACAGAAATGTAAAACACAATGCGGTTAAGACCACTTTAGAATTATAGCAAACATCACAGACATACACATAGAAAAGATGTATTTTGAAGCTGCTTGCTTTTTTTTTTTTTTTCAATCAGTTTAAGTGGAATTGCCTGAGTGGATCATCCTGAGTCTTTTCCATTCTGGATAGAAACTAAATTACACAGCCTTTGCACACTGAAAAATGCCTATCCTTGTTTTTTTTATTTTTATATATAACCAATAGACTGCTGAGAGTGTTCGGAAAGTAGCATTTAAAAAATAAAGGAAACAAATTGGAATTTACTTGCTCTCTTTTAAAGAAAGAAACACCTGAGCCCTCAAACCTTGAACACAGTACCCAGTCTACTGCCGTCTTTGGGCAATGCATACCTTCAATTTCAGTTACTTTTATTACGATTATTCGTTGTTCTTAGTTTTTTTCGCTCAAACAAAAGCCTGGCCAGCAATTGGCCGTTTCCTTTTCAAGGTGTCGTCACCAAGAAGGAAAACGAGTACAACTCTAAGACAAGACAGGCACCACTGTGTGTTTTGATAATGCAATCAGAAGAGCAGATGGAAGTCTGTAATCCACTCTGAGCGCTGCCATAGCCACTGCTTGAGGATTATCATCTGCCAAGCTCATTTCCTGTGCTGTGCAAATACACCCAGCTCGTTTAGCGCACCTCACTTTACGTTAATCACATAATACTCCCAAGATGAGAGAGGAGGGCTGGGTCTGTGTGTGCATTTGTAGCTCTTAGCTGTTGAAGATGGTGCTTCCTGTGTGTTTGCGTGTGCATTTTGAGGGTGAACCTTGCTGGATTGACCAGTGATGGAAACATTGAAATACCGTCCGGTAAGATGAAGCGCAGACTGGAGCCATAGAAGGATCTTCACATTCAACCAGCTTAATCCATTTAATGTAAACTACCAGCGAAGAATCTCAAGATACATGTTTGTTTGGAGAAAGACCCACCCACTCAACCCAGGGCACTTTTCTACATGGAGATAATTGGCACAAATGAACAACATTGAATATATTGACCAGGCATCAAGAAGCATCTGGGACTGGAAACTGCATTGGTTGGGGAGTCCACTTCCATATGGTGGGGTGGCTTCATCACTGGTAGTTAGCAGGTGTCTTTGTCTGTCTTGTGTTGGGCTCTTCCATCCTACACTTTTCATGTTCTAGCTCTGCGTGTTTGATAATCTTTGAATTCGATCATTTTATCTCTATCATTCTCTGTCTCTCTCTCCCCTGTGCCAGTGAAGGGCCTCTCTCCTCGTGGACAGCTGTCTGCTCTTCCTCTTGCTCCTCCAACTCCTCGCCCGGCCGAGCTCCCCTCCCTCTCCCTCAGACAGTCCCTCCAGAGAAGGCTGCTTCCCAGGGCCCTGCAGCAGAGTAAGACCCCCCCCCCCCCCCCCCCCCCCCCCCCTCCTCTTCCAACACACCCAAGAACATGGCTGCAACTAAGGGGCAGCATTCGACACAATCAAAGCGTGTGCTGGAATGTAATGCAGAATGCTGTTTGCAGTGCTGTGCATGCATTGGTAATCTTGTAGAATTCAGGTGTGGTGCTACTTACTGTGCAGGTCCAGAGACAAGTTGCTGTTTGTCAAAAGGGGATTATAAAAGGATACTGCTGGCATTGAGATGCTGACCTGCAAAGCCTTGCACCGGCTACCTTAGTTAAGCTCAACAGCTTTTCCAATGCTTTTATTTTATTATTATTTTTTTTTAAAGCATGCATTTTACCAATGTAGCATTACCATCTTAGACAAGCTTTGTGTCAAAATTGAATGGTGAAATGTAGAAATTGAGACATCTGGCTGATCTACAGACAATTCTGCAAAGACTCAAGCTTCAGGCTTCAGCTTAGTGCTGCAGCTAAACCTCTCCCTAAGTGATGTCTTAGATGAGGGAAGGCTTGTGTCTTGGGTGGACTTGGAAAGGAGACTACATTAAAGTGTCTGAGTTTGAAAACCATTCATTTCCTTTCAGAAAACTAATGTTGATCAAAATTAAAAAAAGAATAATTTCCCCACACCAAACGTACTGGAGGTGTGATTAGTGCTTGGTCTTATTTCTCTGTATTGCGTTTTTATTAAACCACTTGTCTGGCTGCTTAAATCCCAGCCACGCAGTTCAGTACAATTTAGCACTTTTACCGGAAACATTTTTATGGACGGGGGAAATCAAATTCCCTTTTATGTTCGGGCAGGCGGTGAATAAGCTGAAGAGGTTATTGGTCTGGTACCCATAACCCGTGAGAGCAAAACAGGCACAGGATCCAAGAAATAGTGAATTTTAAAGAGATCCTTCATGTTCTCCTGGCGTTTCCTTTTAGTTACCTGTTTAATATCCTGTGATGTATGGTTGCCCGTAAGTGCAAAACAAACGATAAAAACGTGCTGAAAATGATGCTTGCTTTTTTTGTTGGTCATCCTTCTTTTTGTTTGTGTTTTGCTCCTTCAGGGCTCCTATAATTATGCATGCTCTGTATTCTCATTCTCTGTGATTTCTATAAAGATAGAACAGAGTGCTAGAGGAAAAACCGTGGTTGCAGATACTGCTATGCAACTCCCTGTGCCATTACTAACCACCCCCTCTCGCCAAAAATGTGTTTAATGACCAATTGTTGAAAAACATTTTCCGCACCATTTTAATAAAATCTCATGCATTGAAATACAAAACAAACTGATGGACACTATATTATTATTATTATTATTATTATTATTATTATTATTATTATTATTATTATTATTATTGTTGTTCTAATGCAATCTCTTATGAGCTGCTCCCTTTCTAAACAATCTCTAGCTTCCCCTTCTATAACCGGTCTCAGCCCTCCTGTCTGTGATGTTTTAAACCGTCTCCCTGGTGTTTTTGTTCTGGTTCATGAAAAGTCTTTACAGTGACGGAGCGGGGTAGTGTTATGCATGTGTCTGTGTCCATTCAGAATAATTGCAGCAATGTCTGAAGTCTCTTGGATAGTGACCTGATCTGCTGTTCTGTTCTATATGTGCGTCTTATCCCCTCAGGCTAGCCCTGTAGACCCTGCTCGCCCCTGATGGCATGCCTGCTAATTTTTGAAACTGGCCCTGCGTGCGATAATTGATCAAAAACAAAGGTTCCTCCAGCTCTGCCTGTCCCTGTCCGGCTTGGACAGCAAGCCAGTGTGTGGGCGTCTGAAGAGAGTGCCATCTGCGCTACGCTTCGTGGATCATGAACCTGCCATGATCAGCTGAAATGAACAAAATAGGTTTTGCTGGTTAGGTTGGCTGACTGTGAAGTGCCCAGAAACCATGCAGCATGGATCGTGCTCCTGGAAGCACTCCTTGCTCCTATCCTAGAGACTGAACCCCCCCTTGTCTCCACTGCCCTGCCCAGGAGAGAGCACCTTAAGGCGTGAGAAGGCAGGTTTCATGTCCCTACAGTGGTGGGCCCCTTCTGAGAGTCAACAAAGGGGCTACTTAGCGAGGATTGTTAGTGGTCTTTTTTTTTGCTGTAGATTTTAACAGATTAAACATTTTAACTTTTCTGTTTCCCATAGACGTGATTTTCTATTAAGTCAACACTGCCTTTTATATTTATACTTTTGGTTTTTCTTTTAAATTTCACATTTGTTTTTCTAACACTGATTTCAGTTGTAGTGGCCCACGATGCATCAGGACACTGAATGATAATGAAAATCCACACAAGACCCTCATGAAACAGGACACGTTTAGTAAAATATTTACCGTTTTTACACTTTTTTTTTACAGCCTTACTATTTGGAGTCCAGCAGATATCATGATAGTCTTCATCAGTCCTAACAACTTTGGGCTGGCTCCAGTAACTGGAGGTTTTGAAGGAAACACCCCTGAGCCTCTACCAGCTCTATCCAAAGTGCTTGTTTCATCTATTTGCAGCTGTCAGTGCCAGAGAGCTGCTGCCACCAATCGTGCTAATCTTTTGGCCTCCGAAGATAATTTTCACTTTTGGGTGAAAAATTTGCATCTTATTTTTAGGACACTATTCCTAGCTGGCGTGACAACCAGTTTGAGCATTTAAGGAATTGCTTTTTTTTTTCTTTTTTTTTTTTTTTTTTTTTCTTTTTTTTTTTAAGTTGCTAATTGGTGTTCCTAATTTTATAATTAAAAAAAATAATAATTTGGTTTAGAACAGTTTTCTTCCACTTCACACAGCTGAATTGCACAGCAAGCAGCAGTGTGGGTTCTCATCCTTGTTTCTTGTGTGTGTCTCTCTCTGCTGCCCCGCTGCAGGACAGGTGCCTGAAGAGGAGATTGAGCAGAATGGGCAGAGCCACGGCCAGGTTGTCCCGAAGCCTGTGTGTGTGAACGGCACAGAGGCGGTGCAGTTAAACAGCAAATCAAAACAGGAGCGGCGGACGAGCTCCACCTCCTCCAACCCCTCCCGCAAGGGGGTGTCCACCACCAGCAAGATCCGCAAGCTGTCCACCTGCAAGCAGCAGTGAGGTGCTGGAGACTGACGCACTGTACCGGTGAGAGTGACACACACACACACACACTCCACCTGCAAGCAGCAGTGAGGTGCTGGAGACTGACACACTGTACCGGTGAGAGTGACACACACACACACACACTCCACCTGCAAGCAGCAGTGAGGTGCTGGAGACTGACACACTGTACCGGTGAGAGTGACACACACACACACACTCCACCTGCAAGCAGCAGTGAGGTGCTGGAGACTGACACACTGTACCGGTGAGAGTAACACACACACACACACTCCACCTGCAAGCAGCAGTGAGGTGCTGGAGACTGACACACTGTACCGGTGAGAGTGACACACACACACACACTCCACCTGCAAGCAGCAGTGAGGTGCTGGAGACTGACACACTGTACCGGTGAGAGTGACACACACACACACACTCCACCTGCAAGCAGCAGTGAGGTGCTGGAGACTGACACACTGTACCGGTGAGAGTGACACACACACACACACACTCCACCTGCAAGCAGCAGTGAGGTGCTGGAGACTGACACACTGTACCGGTGAGAGTGACACACACACACACACACACTCCACCTGCAAGCAGCAGTGAGGTGCTTGAGGCTGACACACTGTACCGGTGAGAGCGACACACACACACACACTCCACCTGCAAGCAGCAGTGAGGTGCTGGAGACTGACACACTGTACCGGTGAGAGTGACACACACACACACACTCCACCTGCAAGCAGCAGTGAGGTGCTGGAGACTGACACACTGTACCGGTGAGAGTGACACACACACACACACTCCACCTGCAAGCAGCAGTGAGGTGCTGGAGACTGACACACTGTACCGGTGAGAGTGACACACACACACACACACACTCCACCTGCAAGCAGCAGTGAGGTGCTGGAGACTGACACACTGTACCGGTGAGAGTGACACACACACACACACTCCACCTGCAAGCAGCAGTGAGGTGCTGGAGACTGACACACTGTACCGGTGAGAGTGACACACACACACACACACACACTCCACCTGCAAGCAGCAGTGAGGTGCTGGAGACTGACACACTGTACCGGTGAGAGTGACACACACACACACACTCCACCTGCAAGCAGCAGTGAGGTGCTGGAGACTGACACACTGTACCGGTGAGAGTGACACACACACACACACTCCACCTGCAAGCAGCAGTGAGGTGCTGGAGACTGACACACTGTACCGGTGAGAGCGACACACACACACACACACTCCACCTGCAAGCAGCAGTGAGGTGCTGGAGACTGACACACTGTACCGGTGAGAGTGACACACACACACACACTCCACCTGCAAGCAGCAGTGAGGTGCTGGAGACTGACACACTGTACCGGTGAGAGTGACACACACACACACACACTCCACCTGCAAGCAGCAGTGAGGTGCTGGAGACTGACACACTGTACCGGTGAGAGCGACACACACACACACACACACTCCACCTGCAAGCAGCAGTGAGGTGCTGGAGACTGACACACTGTACCGGTGAGAGTGACACACACACACACACTCCACCTGCAAGCAGCAGTGAGGTGCTGGAGACTGACACACTGTACCGGTGAGAGTGACACACACACACACACTCCACCTGCAAGCAGCAGTGAGGTGCTGGAGACTGACACACTGTACCGGTGAGAGTGACACACACACACACACTCCACCTGCAAGCAGCAGTGAGGTGCTGGAGACTGACACACTGTACCGGTGAGAGTGACACACACACACACACTCCACTTGCAAGCAGCAGTGAGGTGCTGGAGACTGTCACACTGTACCGGTGAGAGCGACACACACTCACACACAGTTCGTTAGTAGTTCCTCCTCTCTCGCACACTCCTGTTTCTTCTTGGTCTACTTTTTACTTGTTTTATTATTTTATTTAATTATTTAGTTATTTAAATAAAAAACATACCACTGTTCTCTCCCACCATGGGGGGGGGGCAGGCGGGGTGTTCTAATTATTTTTCCCAGTTTAATTAAATGATCCTTAACCCCCTTACCCTCTGAATAACTCTCTGGACAAATCCAGGCAGCAAAGGCATTGAATCTTTCAAACTTGGAATGAAACGTGACGCTTCCTGTTTTTTTTTTTTTTTAATAATTTTATTGATTTGAATCAGTTTTCAGTACAACAAATAAGCCATTAACATAGTGCGGCAAACGATAATTATTCTAACCCACTCGAATGGCTGGAAATCGGGATACCTCCCTCTCGGCTCGGCTTCCTGAGCTGAGCTGACGAGAGCGGGTTGCAGAGCGGGAGTGCGGGGGTGGATGGAGAGCTCTGCAGTAGAGTCACGCTTCCAGGGTGTCTCTCTCCGTCTCATACTAACGTCACCCTCTCATTCATGTCGGTGTAGCAGCAGTGGCAGAGCCAGGCTTTCATCTCTTGATGACTCATTCACAAGAAAGCTCCCCATTCCTTAAGGAGGTCAGCTCTGCTTTCGCTCGGCGGCTTTGTGCTGAAATTGCTACCAGTGAAACATTTATTTCCTTTCTTCATTCATATATTCTTACCCCCCCCCCCCTCCTGTCTCTCCTCTTTTTTTTTTTTAAACTTCCCCTTATCAATTAGCAGAGATTGAAATAAAACTCCTGTTGCATAGCACTTTCACCCATTCCAGGTTTTAACATGCGCTTGATTAGCCACAGTGTACAGGTAACAAGCTCTGGGGTGTCTTGTTAAACTCCTAGAAATGGATGAAACTGCTATCCTATTTCCAGCCCAGAATGAATATATGTTGTATTCAATATCTTTTTCCCTCTCTCTTGCTTATTACATCACTTTTTTAAAATTTTGTTTTCCAGCTTCCTTTGTCATCCTTTACATTCCTCCATCTCTTATTTTGATTTATGCATTCCTGCATTCATTCATGCAGCAAGCTTCTCATTCATACAGTCTGCTTTTCAAGTGCAGTAATTTCCTACTTCCCTGTTCTCTGATTCTCTTGATAATTCTCTAGACCGGAGGCACAGTTACGAGACCATGATATTGTGCTCCACCTTTTACCAAGAATGAACGTTCGAGTGGAATGGCCTTATGGGGAAAATAGGAGTTATGGCCAGACCTCATTTGAGCCTATTCTGCAGTATAAAGGGCCTTTCTTTCTAGTTCACATCCAGCTATTCTCCTTCCTGGATACCAATCTCTATTCTTCAATGAGTAACATGCTCCAGTTTTGTACCCAAGGCCATTTTAGCATGAGCTGTTGAAACTCCCCACCTTCCACACTGCAGCCCAGCACGTTCTCCAACCACTGAGCTACACAAACCCCCCACCTTCCACACTGCAGCCCAGCACGTTCTCTAACCACTGAGCTACACAAATCCACCGCCTTCCACACTGCAGCCCAGCGCTTTCTCTAATCACTGAGCTGCCCATGCTGTGTGTGGTAGGAACTGCAGGATCAATTCTGAAAAGAAAGGAAAGTGGAATATTTAATAAGTTTGAAATAGCTCACCGCATGAGTCATCAAAGCCTCCCACACATTTTCACACTAACTGGCTGAAATCCGGTATAGGGATGCTGAAAGAAAGAGGGTCAGGCAGGTCTGTGTATTGTGCTCGAGATAAGAGGCAGATTTTTCTAGGTTTTTTTTTGTTTTTTTTTTATTTCATTTTTTAAAGAGAATTAATTCCTGTTGAAAATGAGCAGCAGCTCTACTGAATAAATATGGCTCATATTTTTATTTATTTATTTTTTAAATAATGGACGACACAAGCCAACTGTTATAATATGCTGTTTGTAAAAAGCGATCCTGCGGGCCACTGGACATTTAGAGAGAGTCTGGACAACGGTTCTGAACCACGGGGCAGTTCTGCCAGGTTAAAGGTCATGTAGATCTGTTGTGCTGTTTTGCTTTTGCAATTGCCACCGAGTCATGAACCCCAAATAAAACACAACAGGCAGGAGAATTGGGACCGTAGCTTTGCAATTATGTTGCGTCAACCCGTAACCACAGCGTTGGCGGATTGAGGGACAAGATCCGAAAACTCTCTAAAAAATCTCTAGCCCTAGACGTGGATTGTCATTGCTTTAGTAGTATCAGTATTGATTATGAACTCTTAACAATAAAAAGACAGCTTTCAACACCGGGGATAAGGAATCGATATGTATAGTACATAATATTTTTTTTTGTTTTCCCCAGGTTTTTTTGTAACTTCTCTTGGGGATTTATTAAAGAGACATCGGGAGAGAGCTGCGCTGCCTGTGATTTTATTTTTTATTTTCATGGATTCATTGGAAGAACTGTTACAAAATGGACACCCAGGAATGTACGGATAAGTGAGAGAATTTAAAAAGACAGCAGGAGAGAAGAACGGAAAGACGGGACCCATCTATCTAATTTGCCAACTGATGCCAACGTTAAATTATTTTTTATTCCCCTTTTTTTTTTTTGGGGGGGGGGGGGGGGGGGGGGTTGTCCAACCAGGAGACCCAAAAAGGACAACAACTGGCACAGCCCTGTTACTGTGTGGACGTGTAGAACTCTGTGCAAAGCCATTTAGAAGCACTTTATGGTTTTAGACTACTTTTTTATTTATATTTTTTTTCATTTTTTTTTTGCAGTATAACAGTATACACATTTCTGATGTGTAAATAATATTAATAATGATGATGATAATAAATAATAAAAAAAAAAAAAAACCTGCATGTTGTAAAGGGCTTGGAGAAAGGGAATGAAATATTTATATAAAAAAAGAAGGATGTTCTTCACCCTGTCCATCCTGGGATATTGTTTCTCATCCTGTGTGTGTGTCTTTTGTTTTTTTTTTTGTATAGTATCGGGAGATGATCACTAGCCGTGTGCTAGCAGCCCAATAACTTTTCCCTTTAACAGTTCAGCTCCACACTAATGCACCTGTAATTCTGACCTAGTTTGGATTTGCTTTTCAAACACATTTGTCAAAATCCACATGCCGTGTACAGAAGACATCCCGGAACAAAGCACTACAGCACACAAAACAACACCACTTTATTCTGAAGAGAGTTCAAGATTTGTTTTTCTGCCACTTTGTTTTCCCTTTAGTTTGCAGCACAGAGCAGGAGGACAAAAAGTAGGTTACCCTGCCTTTGGCGAAATATGAAAGCAGATGTGTTGGTCTTTTTTGTTTTTTAAGCATATTGTCGGCAATTCTGTATTAAAACTGCTTCAATAAAGAGGCAGCCAGTCTCGACAGAGTGAGCTGGTAGCAGGTGTGAGTGCAATCTTCAATTACATCCCAAAATGCTTTTATTTACTGCAGGGTGCCACTGGGTAATTAATGTGTAATCACATATAGGCCCTAAGAATAAAGGCTGACAAGTGTGGTGTCCTGTGAATTGATGTGCCGACATGCTTGAATTTTAGCAAGAAGTTCCACACTGTTCTATGCAGAAGTTAGAATGTGCCTAAATTCAAGATGTTCTGCTACCTGTCACCTAAGAGCGCAGACCTGGCACTGGTGGTGTTTCCCCATTATCTCCGGTCACCTGCAGTGAAGGTGCCACGTTTTGAACACGAATCGCCACTTTTCCCTGATTTCTCAGCCATGTTGGTTAAGTTTGTTGTGCAGCTTTTATCATTACAAGTTTGAGCCTTTCTGCTGGTGGATTACGTTTACTAATCACAAGAGCACAGTGTTACCAGGAACACCTCCGGATATGCACCCGAGAGGAGCGATGATGGGCAGCTTGGGTGTACTGTGTCAACTTCCCTCATGTTTCCAGGTCAGTGCAGCCCTGTGCCTGCTCACAGGTGGGAAACATTCATTCTTTGCTGGATAGGAAAGAGCTGGTGTACCGCAATGCTTGGATTTTGGATTATGAGAAAGGGGTGGCTAAATTTGGCCCTTTCACTCCTGTTCTAAATTATTTAATTGAAACAATTACATCTCCATCCAGAGCCTGAAGTAGGTAGTTACAGCATCTCATTTTACTTGTGATAGCTGGAGTGGAATGGCCCTGCAGCACTGTGCTTGGACCCTCTTGTGTACATGGTTCTGGTTTAGGAATCGGTACCTCTCAGTGGATGATACCTGGAGCAGGTAAATACATTTCTCTCATGTTGCAGGACCTGGGTGGGCAGCATGTTGGATAGTGGCCAGCAAGTCAAACCCAGACCCAGAGTTACCTTTAAAAAAAAAAAAAAAAAGTTGTTGATTTGTTTAATCCCTTTGGGTATTAATCTAAAAACAAACTGTCTCATGTGAGGATGAGTTTATTATCTGCTCTTGCGCGCTGGTCTGTGTGTGGATTGGAAAGGGCGGCAGGGTCAGTCTGTATAATAATATTGGGCAGTGACCCCAACCTCCCGTTTTGTATGTCAATCAAGAAAATAAGAGTTCTGGTGCAGAGGTGTGATTATTAAACAAATGCACTGTATAGAAAATAAGGGCTCCAAAGCAAGGTGCAAAAACTGTGTGTCCTACTTTCACTGAAAAGTGATCGTTAAGCCCCAGCGCTTGTCGTCCTCTCTGTTCTGCTACATTCCCTGGGTTCATATTGATTGAATCATAATTACAGTGATGTTTAATTTATCAAGCTGACTGCTGTGAATGTTTAATGGCTCTGGAGAGAGCTTCGTGCACCTGACATCAGAGCTTGAGACGTCAGCAGCTCCTGATTTCAGGGGCGAGGGGGGGCTGAACTCGGTGTCCCTAGCGCCTGATTTCAGGGGCGAGGGGGGGCTGAACTCGGTGTCCCTAGCGCCTGATTTCAGGGGCGAGGGGGGCTGAACTCGGTGTCCCTAGCGTCTGATTTCAGGGGGGGGGGGGGGGGTTGAGCTCGGAGTGCCTAATGCCTGTTCTTGATTACAGGGCTTCTTGCAGTGTGACCCAGTTATACAGTCACATCCTGGCAACAGGGGCCTCATAACCTTGCCTATCCCTGCTTTCTGTAAATGTAGGTAACAACATGCATGCAAATATTTATCTGTTTGAAGTTAAAACATTTGTGCCAAAAGAAAATGAAATGCTGTTAAGATAGAATACCCAAACTGGAGCCACAGCCGAGCCTGTGAGCATGCAGAGGGTAGTGGACTGTAACGGCTCTCCTTCCTCTGCAGTCACATCAGCATTGCAGCATTCTGTATTATTTCACTGACGCCACGGTAACAACACTGTGGACCCTAGGGGACCGGTTTGAGGACAGCTGTGCTAGAATCTGTTGATACCGTAGTGGTGCCTTTTGAAGTGGTTATTTGTATAAACTGTGCATTAAAATAATCTTAAACGGCACATACTGGCCACTTTATTAGGACCTGACTAACTGATGACTCCAAAATGGATGCTATGCTGGCCAATCACCTTCCCAGGATTTCAATTCAATTGAGCTTGAATCATGAATCATTCACATCCAGACGCCTTCCAACACCTTGTAGATTCTATGCCATGTTAGGTCCTGGTAACAGCGGCCGCGCAGGCTACTTCACACGTTAAAGGAAGACAGTGTGAAATGTGTAATGTTTGTCATAATACGAGCATTACAAGCATTTGCATTTTCCATTGTGCAGACAGCAACCAAAGCAACAAATCAAAGCAGGAGCCGTTGGAGAATGTGCAGCTCATTTAATGAAACTTCACCGGAAACAAGCATTCAGCTTCACAAGCAGCGATACACCAATGATCTCAAAAATGGAAATATACTTTGACAACGAAATCCATCAGCAGACCAATAAATAAATTAGAAAATACTAAAATAGCTTTTTTTTCTGTTTACGCTTTGTCTAAAAAAAGAAATTTGCATCAACAACGGTTGAAGTCTTGAAGGAATTCTCCGGTTAAAAACATTTTCAGACATGCAGGTACTATGCATAACAACGGCCTTGACTGGCTACTCTTTAGGGTATAATGATATTTTTAGAATTTGTTAAAAGATACAAACTGAGCCTCTTGAATATAGAATTAAATTAAGAGGAGATACTTTCAATTCAAAATACGATCTTAGCAATATTACACTTTTGTATAAGTAAAAAAAAAACAACCCAACATATTAACCCTTTAAGGTATAAGGGACAGGTGTGTCCTACAAATAAAAAAGGAAGCTAACTTTCTTATCGTTGCAATGAGGTGCACAAAACAGGGTTTGCAATGTGTCAGCTTCCTCTTCGTGATACTTGAGACGCTCTCAAATGTATTTTAAGAAGACACCGTTTGAACAATCGCTTAATTCCTTGTGTACCTGAATGGGGTTAAAATAACTGCTAATTGCACATACATAGAATGAGCCTATGCTAACCAACTGACTGACTCGGCACAATAACTAGTGCTCATATTAAGAGGTACCCCTTTTCTCATTTAGCACTGCCCTACGCCCACTCCCACCCATGTGAGGAAGAAAGCGTTTCGAAAGGTCTGCTGTCCTGACTGCTCTGGGGGGTCCTTTGTTTTTGTCTTGTTTTTTTTGTTTGTTTGTTTTTGTTCTTTTTTACACAGCTGTTGCAGTGCTAGAGAAGGATCGGAAGTTGTCCGGGTGTGCTGGAAAGCTTCTTTGCAATGTTCTATTGCTCTGTGTTTCAAAGTGTAAAGCGTTAACTGGCGGTGTCATTTCAAACATGGTTTTCACCAAGCTTCAGTATCACTCCTCAATTGAAAGACTGCTGGACAGCTTGCCTGCTTACATGGGCTCTACACAGTCTTGAAAGACCTATTTTTTTTCTGCAGAACGTGCTTTAGGATAGTCTACTATGCAAATCACTGGCCCAGAGGAAGACTATCCAACTATCAAAATTCAAAAGAAGATCATGCTAGTGATGAGCATGTCTCCTGACTAATATTAAACTGTTTAATGCTCATGGTCTCATCGCAGTAGTTGCAACGTTCTTGGCTGAGCCAGCAACGTACGTGTGTGTGTGTGTGTGTGTATATATATATAGATATATATATATATATATATATATATATATAGCTCTTGACACCCCTAGTCAATCTTGACAGCGCCAGTGCGACTCACCACTATGGAACCACAAACGCTACAATCAAACAACTACAACTGGAATCACATCTCCAAAAGAGAGCTGATTTACAGCAGGTTTGGCTGTTGGATTTTTTTTGATGATGATTATTATTACACTAAAGTAAGAGCTAGTAGCATCAAACGTACAAACTTTACAAATTTAAAAGAAGTTGAACTAAATAAATAACAAACGTCAATTCAAGGCATGTTTAATCATGAGCCAGGCCGGGCAGGAGTGAGGGTTGCTTGATCAGTGTGTGGATTAGCGTTGGTCCCAGATCAACAATACGGAACCAAAAACCGCAGCAATTAATTTGCATCAATGTCGGAGGATTACAAAGGGACGCGCACTCACGCGGTTACCTAGCTACAGTGTCGGAGCAGTTTGAAGATTCAAAGTTCATTTTGTAAACGCGATTTTAACCATTACAATAAAAATATATACAATTCACTGAAGGGGAGACCTAGGATGGAGCAGGGACAGATTTTGGCACCAGAATGAGCAACAGAGCTGCTGTTGTCATGGAAATAAGACCGTCCGTTTCCTTAAAACTGCTGTTCTTTTAGCAAAATAAGATTAACAGGTTGTTATTTTTTTCATAAGGGTTTTTTTTTTTTTTTTTTTAAACTTCATTTCCCCGACGATTAATATACAAGATACAAAAAGGAATAAGCATAATTTAATAATAACCAGCAAGTACCTTCCCTATTTAAAACACGCATATTCCGCCTTGTAATGACCCCTTTAAGACCGGTGATGGGCCAATAATAAATCGTATTTGGCTTTCCCTTTAAAAGAAATTAAGAAAAATCTCTTTTCAACATTCTGCCAAATCGTTAATTATTACATGTGTTCCCAGGAACGCTAAAAAGAACTTTCTGACTGATGTAGTCTAGTTTCTTTTCAGTCTTTTCACTCCATCGTGCCGGGCGTGCGGATCAAACCCTGTTTGGTATTCTTTAAGGAGGAAGGCTTTTTTTTAGACACAATCGTTGTCTGATATTTTTTTGTCTCCATAAACTAAACCCTCCCAAGCACACCATCCACGGGGATTATTAAAAATAAATAAATTAAAAAAAACAGGAAGCAGGAGGAAGCACGTTACACTGGGCTGTGGTCAGGAGAGGCGTGGGTGATGGTCACCACACAGTCGGGACTCTCTTTGGCCCGTCGGAGGCTGGTGTAGAGCCGGTCATCCAGGCTTGCGCTCAGTTTGTCCGTCAGCTCGGCTGAGATGGTCTGGGGCCCGTAGCCCGTGCCGGGGGGCTGCAGCGGTGAAGGAGGACGGTTCTCCGGGGGGGGCTCTGAAAAGGGGCTGTGGAAGTGACTGCCCTCGCTGCCTCTGTTTGCACCAGCGCTGACAGGAGCCTGGTTCGAGTCTTTAGGAAGCTCAGGGTGCTCCGATATCACACCAGGAGATAGTGGAGGACTGAAAAGAAGGGACTCTTCCTCTTCCTTGATAGTCCGGCTGCCGCTGGGGCTGGTTTTCTCCTCCGGCGCAGCAGTCTTTGCCGGCTCGGCGCTGGCTGCCCCGTCGCTGGACTCCTCGTCGGCTGTGCTGACTATCCGCGGCAGGGTGCTGTGGTAGCGGGTGTCCAGCGGGTAGTTGACGCTGTCGCCCCTCCGTAGGGGGGTGCGGTGCCTCTCGAAGGAGGGGGGGAAGTGCACCCCAGGGTCGCTGTACTGCTTGGTCCGCTGCCACTGCTTGCGCAGGTGCACCCGAGAGCGGTGCTTCGAACGCAGGGGGGACTCGGGGTGGTCGAACTGGGGGTCGTGGCGCAGGAACTCGTGGAAGAGGGCGTCGGTCTTCTCGTCGATGCTGTAGTCCCGCCGGCGGAGTACCAGGTGGTGAGGGGGGTGTTCCTGGAACACCTGCCCATACGGAGACCACCCCACCGGGCTTTCCACTTCTCGGCTAGCCCCTTCCAGCTCCTCATCGAAGAGGCGCGCCTCGAAGCTCTCGCACACGGTGCCCTTGCGGCCAGAGCTGGTGAAGAAGCGCCTCTTTTCGGACGCCGTTTTCTCCCTGGTGCCCCCAGCCGCCCCAAACAGCCGCAGTTCCTCTGGGGCGCGAGAGGGGGCCTCGATGGATGCGTAGCCGCTGTCCATCTGCAGGAGCTTGCGGTTTCCCGATTCCCCGTCGCTGCTCCGCTCCGAGTCCACGCTGCCCTGCTTGGCCCCGCCCGTGGCGGACCCCTCTTTTCCGAACGTCCCCCCGCCTGGCCGCTCGGCTTCCCCCTCCAGCTCGTCTCCGATGTCCTGAGACGGGTAGCTGGGCAGCGACCCCGGGACCCTCTCCACCCCTCCCAGCGAGCACACGCTCTCCGTTTCGCTGCGCACAGAGTCTTTGTCGTTGCTGCTCTGGTCTGACGAGGCATACTGTTCCAGCGAGGCCCGCAGGTTCCAGATATCCCTGTAGAGGGTGTGATGCTCTGAGCTCTCCTGCCCGCAGCTACTCTCGCCTTCCTCCGGGGGCAGCGTGACTCCTCCACTGCTGCCTGCCACCACCTCAGCCTCCACTTCCACCTCCACCTCCACCTCCACCTCCTCTGTCTCTAACCTGCAAGAAACAAATCACTGGCTTTAGAAACAAAGATGTACCCAGACCAGATAATAAATACACGCACATGCACATGAAACGAGTTTAAAACGAGTTTATAAAGCATTAGGGCACCTATAAGTGCATCCGACTGCACTCTCTCGGTTGCTAATGCTTTATGGGTCACGATAACTGTGTCTGTTCATGATGAAATAATGTGCTGTGAGTGGAATTGATGATTGCCACCCTGCGATGCCTTCTGGGGGGGGGGGGGCAACGTGAACAGATGGGTGATATTGTGATATGCAATTACTGCACCCAAGCCTCGTATACAGCTGAAGAAGCATGCATCTCTACTGCTAACTCCCGGATGAGTCCTCAGAATGGTGCAAACGATGGACAGCTGCAGGCAATGTGGTGCGAATGAATGTTGAGGGTATTAAAGATACCTGCCGAGGGAGGGTGATGGAGTGCAGAGGGGTGGCAGGACGGTAGAGGCTGGGGTGGGGCAGAATGCCACGTCGTCGGTGCGGGCGATGTACTGGATGATATCGATGTGGTGCGCGTCCCGTTCCTGCTGGTCCATGCTCTCACTCGCAGCCCTCTGCCGCTGGAACTGACGTCTCCTTGGAGATCCTGAGGAGGGGGAAACACACACACCCAGAACTTCAGGCCATAAGCAATGCTGAAGCACACTTCAGGTCTGCAAAGTCTCTTGCTTAATTTGATCGTAAGAACATAAGAAAATGAATGAGCGAGAGGAGGGCAGTCGGACCATCGGTGCTCGTCCAGCTAAATTAGTTGATTGATCTCAGAACTCTGTCAAGTCGAGCCTAAAAGATCTCAATGATTCAGCCTTAATAACATGTCTAGGCAACCCATTCCATACCCTTGCCAAGAAGGGTCTCCTACCCTCCTAAATTTACACCTAATTTCCAACAGTTTCCTCTAGTCCTGTTTTCTCCACTTAAATTATTGGTTAGGGTTAGCTTTGTCAACTGGAGAGGCTTAACACCAGTGAGTTCAGTTCAGTTTCTCTCTGCAGTGCCTTCATGCAATCTTTGCCCTGTCTGCAGCACAGCAAAGCCCTGATTAATTTCGAAACATTTTGTAGTTCCGCTGTTCCTGTACACTGTCATCGATGTCAGACGTTCTGGTATTATTTTCCTCCCCTTCTCTTGGAAGCCAAGGGCGTGGCACAACAGTTAGAGCTGAGTGACCGGGAGGTAAACAGAGGGGCACAGCAGTTAGAGTTAAGGAACTGGGAGGTAAGCAGTGTGGCACAGCGGTTAGAGTTAAGGAACTGGGAGGTAAACAGAGGGGCACAGCGGTTAGAGTTAAGGAACTGGGAGGTAAGCAGTGTGGCACAGCGGTTAGAGCTGAGGGACCGGGAGGATGGAAGAGTGAAGAACACCGTCTTTCAACACAAGCAGCAGATCTGCACATCCTTATGCCACTGCAGTGCCTTTGCAAAAACTCTCCGATGACACGCAGATCAAGATCCAGTAAAGTCACCCTGGGAAGAGTGAAAACCCTTTCAGCACAAGCACATCGCCCATCTTGCTGTCTGCTGATGGCATCATTAGGGATCCGAGGAAGCGGCTTGTTGTGACCCTGCCTGATATAGCACCAGTCAGCCCAAAGTGCCTGTCGACACATTACTAATCACACGAAACAGGAACTGACACTTTATTGTACTGCTTTAAGGGTAATTGGCCACAAATCACTATTGCTAGCACTGATCCGCTGTGGATCAGCCATCAGCCCCCTCATCCCTGTGTCTCCTATTTAAAGAGACAGGGTCTTTTAATTGGAATTCGTGAGCCTTTTTCACAGCTAATGAACTCAGCTGTAATGTGCTATTGGAGAATCTGACTGGCTTTGAGTCCGTCTTTCCCTCCTGCCTGCCCTCTCGCCCTCCGCAGCCAAACTCAGTTAACCCTCATTAAAATTCCATCGACTTATTACTGTTTCCAAGAAAAGAAAAAATAATGGTAATGATTTAGCATTTAGGAAATGTGTTTAATCTATTGGTAAACCCCCTAAACATACACACAGAGCAGAGCCCGAATCAGGGAATACAGTTACTGTTTAAAATCACACTCTTAACAAATAAAACACAAGAGGCTTCACATCACTTCCATTTAGTACACACAAAAAATATATATTTTTTATTTTATTTTCTTTTACAAAAAGGTTAAGATTGTATGCTTTTTTTTCTCATTGCAACAAAACATTAAAATAAAGCCCCCTAACTCCCCAAGCCCCCCCTCTGCCCAATCCCAGTCCCTCTCCATCCCCAGTCCTCTTCCTCCCCAGCATCTCTCCCTCCTGAGCCCCTTCCCGGTCCTCTCCCTCTCCAAACACGTCTCCCTCACCCTCCCCAGCACCAGCCCTTCCCAGCCCTCTCCCTCCCCAGCCCCTTTTCCTCCCCCAGTCCTCTCACCCTTCTTGAGCCCCTTCCCGGGCCCTAGGGTCCCTCTACCTCCCCAATCCTTTCCCTCCCGTAGCCCTTCTCCCTCCCCAGCCCCTTTTCCTCCCCCCAAGTCCCTCTCCCTCCCCAGCTGCTCACCTCTGGTGTCGAGGCTGGAAGCTCTCTGGTTGCCGTCGAGCTTCCACTTTTTGATCTTGAAGTAGGGGCTGGCACTCTCCAGGCTGGCGTGGCGGCGCAGCTTGGTAAAGAACTGCAGCACGGTGCCCTGCCCACCACCTTTGCCTGCCAAGGAAGAGGAGGGGAGCGTGGAGCCCACAGTGTCAGCCCCCACCACTGCTGACCCGTCCACGGAGCTCACCGGACTGTCGCCATTCCAAGCACTGCCTCGGAAATCCTCCATCTGAAACAGGACACAGACTTTCGCTTGTTAAAAACAAGATGCAGTGGGGACAACGATGGGGGCGTTGAAGTCTGGAATTCATTTGACAGGCAGCTGGAAGAGAGGCAGCCTGGCACACACACACACACACACAAACACGCACACACAAACACGCACACAGGCGTCTCTTGCAGAGAACCCTGGTGGGCAAAAATAAAAATAACCCTCCAATGCACCCCCCCCTCCACCCCTCCATAATCCATCCTTCCTCCCTGCGGCATCAGAAGATATTTTAATACGACGTGACAACCCGATTTTGCCTCGCACCGCACATCTGAGGTTGAGTTTGTTTCATTTTTTTATATATAGTTTGAATGTAATAGTTAAGCAGAGCAGTCGTACAGCAATGTCATAACCTCTGTGTTATTCATTTTTTAAATCAGATTAGCTCCAGAAACAGAAAACAGTTTACCCTTTTTACAACCCAGCCCTGGCTGAGATCAAAATACTACAAACACTCAGGGCTTTCGCCATATGGTCATGACAGTCAGAGGGCCAGTGGCTTTGCTGGAGTTTTGTGCTGCGAGGTCCACACAGATCCTCCATAGCGGCAGCTGCACAATTTATTAATGCTTCAGAGATATTCGACAGAGGATTGTACTAACAAGGAATTACAGAGCAAGTTATAACTCCAGCAGAAACATTTACAAATGCGGCTAATGAGCTTCGCACCCCAGGCGATGGCTTTCAGCTGCTGTGTGACAAGGCCCCAGAATTCCCTGCCAGCTGACAGCAGGGTGTCCAGCTTGGTGCCTTCTTTAACCTTTTCTACATGTAAAGTGCATTGAGACGGCCATGGCTCTTATACTGGCTATATAAAGTCTGTTGTGGGTTCAGAGTGTGTCTCTCGACCTCCGAGCTAAAAACGCTAAAACCATAACCAGTCCAAAGCGTTAGTGAGCAACACAACAAAACTGAGACAACTTTTGCTCGTACAATCCAATAATGAAAGTACTATGAGAAAGTAAATTTCGCACTTCCTTACTATCTTTAATTCTTTTGGTCTTTAATTATTTTTTTTTGTCTCTGTTTCCAGAAAGCAACGAGAGCCAACAAAGCCCCAGTAAAGAGTCTGACCGTGCTGCCTGCTATCTGCTCACTCCGGGGCCCTGGGACGCTCTCCATGAAGCTGGTGTCCACAGTAGAGTTGAAGGTGTCTCCGGGCAATGCCGAGCTGGAGCTGAGAGAGAGGCTGGTCAGAGCCGTCTGGGGCAGCGCACACATCGGGGGCTGAAACACAGAGGAGTGACAGAGAGAGGGCAGGGGTGAAATGGTATAACCTGGAATGATAAAACGCATCTGTACAGCATCACTGGAGTAGCGCCATGTCCTGTGTACCCCGCCCTGCTCACCTGGAATATGGAAAGGCTGGATTTGGAAGCTGGCCGCGCTGCTGTGGCGATGCTGTTGTTCTCGCTGGACTCGCACTCGTGGATGGTGACGATCTTGAGCGCGGGCGGCGGGATGCTGAGGTTGATCAGCCGCGCGTTCTTCAGGTGGTGGAAATCACCCTCGGTCAGGGTGTACCTGCACGGGGGAGGAGAGAAGAGCAGAGGAGCTGAGAGAGCCATGCGCTCACATTGCAGCCAAGCACTGCTTACAGTGGTGCTGAAGAATCGGGTCTAAGTCCAGGATCCAATAAGCCGAGCCCCGTTCACATTCATCTTTTTCTCTGGGACTGAAATGAGCATTCTTTGGGGAGTGATCTGCACTGTAATTTTGCAGATTCACCCAGTGCTTTTCCCAGATGGTTTGATTATTTTTTATTATTATTATGCTTTGCCATACTACATTGAGCTTTACAGTGTTTACCTATGCAAGATGCACTCAGAGTAAAAGCATTGCAAATTGCAACAACGCTCAGTGAAGACGAGGTAAAGTGTAAGCATTTTAAAGAATAGCGAGGTATGGTAAATGTGATCAATATACACGGAAAGCCAAAACCCTGTGTAAGAAGATAGAGCAGTGGATAATGTTGTTTTTTCTCTGGAGCGCTCGCTGACCTGCGCCCCTTCTCCTGCGTCTTCTTGCTGTGGTAGAACAGTGCCGCCTCATTGAAGGACACGCGGCGGCCGGTGGAACACGTGGACAGGAAGCGGTCAGTCTCGATGTCATGGTAACTGGAGGAGGACAGGCAGTCGGACTCGTCCACTTTGATGGTGATATCTGAGAGAGAGCAAGAGAGAGAAAGAGAGAGAGATATTCAATGCATAAAAGGTAGGGATGCAACGATTCATTGTGTATTGCTGAATCGTGATACCTTCTTTACACGATATATCGTATCGTATTAGAAGTCTGTACCAAAAGCACACCAGAGGTTCTTGAATGAAGAATAAGGGTGTTCATACAGTGGGTGGTATGGATACATGCTCCCTCTGTCTCATTTCACTTTTAACAGAATCTTAAATGATATTTGGATCTTATTGTGCATCATACAAGCAGCTGATCAGGACAATCACAGGTATCGTATATTATTGGGATGGACACCATGATGAACGAGGACCCAGCTCTGCTCTGCTGTGCTGCCCTGGGACACAGTGATGAACGAGGACCCAGCTCTGCTCTGCTGTCCTGGGACACCCTTATGAACGCGGCTCGGACCTCTCTCTGCGCTTACCCTGTGCTGGCTGGGAGTCCTCCAGGTAGGTGGTGTTGGTTTTCTCAGGATCATCACTGGCCCTGGGAACAGACAAGCTCAGAGATTTCCATTTCACATGTTGAGAGGACAGCAGGGCACAGCCGTTAAGAACAAAGCTTGTGCGACATCCAATGAAGTTTTCGTAAATAGCATGTGGGATACAGCTATGGCAAATGTTTTGCATCACACTATACAATGAACTCAAAGTCGATGAACGCTGAATAATGTTAAGTGAACACATTGAATTACACACTGCTTTGTAGTTTTCAATATGCTTAATGAAAAACTGACAAAAATAAACAAAAATTGACATTTCAAAATCTAACAAGAAATACTGTACCATTATGGCTTCCGGTAGGCTTTTGCAATGTCACTGTTATTAGCGGTTCGGACTGCTTTGCATCATCTCTCGTTTTATTTTTCTTGCAACCTCACCCAACTAAAACCAGGGAGAAACTCAGGCTGGCTCTTTAAGAGCACAATCTCCACATCTGAGTCCGCCACAGTGAATGATGAATCACCGCGACTGACACCCGCTACAAAACGTAATTTGTATCATCATTTTTATTAGTCTGCATTAAGAGAGTCGCTGCCTGGCAGACTGCAGCGCCACTGCTGAGCTGGGGGAGGGGACGGGGGGGGGGGGGGGAGGGGGGGGGGGGATGTGTGTGCAAGAGCGAGAGTTTGTGAGAGTGTTAGGGTTTACAAATGTTAAAAGAAATCACTTTCTCAGAAAAGGAATGCACACATGTATGACTCTTTAAGCGTTGAGGTTCTGTGCTGTGAGACAGGTGAGCTTACCTGGAGTACCTGCGGCCCCCCTCCCAGCAGCGCCGGCAGATAATCAGCAGGCCTGACAGCAGGACCACCATCCCCCCGATGAAGATGGACAGCAGGACGAGCAATAAGACATAGCCGTCCTGCTTCCCGGGGTCCTTAGGAATGTCCTGTCAAACACATCACGCAGGGCTCTGGTCAGTACCACACAGTGTCCCTCTGCATGCACTCTTACTAAAGATTACTGAAGTGTCATATTAAAGGCTTATCACATTTCCCATACTATTGTATGGTGCAATGACTTGCTCTGGGTGTTCTCTTGTCTTGATATGGAGTTATCATCATTTTGTTTTTCACAAGCTACCTTTAGCTGGTTTTGCGCTTGTCTGGAATATCCTAACTGCCAGGTGCTGAACAGTCTTCCTGGTTCAATTCAAACCATTTGACAGTGTGACGCTTCAACCCTGCCAGCCCCACCTACTCCACAGTTATACAGGCTAGGTGGGGCAGGCAGGGTTGAAAGGACACATGGACTCGTGGTTTGAATGAAATGAAGACGGCTGTTGAGTGTTCAGTCCGGGCATTTATCCAGTCAAGCTCAAAGCCAGGCAAAGAAAAATAATAATTAGGGTTAGGGTTAGGGCTAGGATTAGTGTTAGGATTGGGTAGGTTTAGGGCTAGGATTAGTGTTAGGTTAAGGGTTGGGATTAGGGTTAGGGTAAGGGTTAGGGTTAGGGTTAGGGTTAGGGTTAGGGGTTTAGGGTTAGGGTTAGGGTTAGGGTTAGGGTTAGGGTTAGTGTTAGGGTTATGGGTAGGGTTAGGGCTAGGATTAGTGTTAGCTTAAGGATGGGGGTTAGGGGTAGGGTTAGGGTTAGGATTAGTGTTAGCGTAAGGATGGGGGTTAGGGGTAGGGGTAGGGTTAGGATTAGTGTTAGCGTAAGGGTTGGGTTAGGGGTAGGGTTAGGGTTAGGGTTTGGGTTAGTGTTAGGGTTTTAGGGGTAGGGTTAGGGTTGTAGGATTTAGGGCTAGGATTAGTGTTAGCGTAAGGATGAGGGTGGGGGTTTTATTTGGAGTTAGGGTGAGGGTAATTAATACCTACTATTCAGAATGATTATAAACACCACACAAATGAACAATGACTTATTTTAGTTCAATGCATGAGTGTAGGCTGGAAAGAGATATATTATATATTATTAAAAAGTATAATAATTATTATTATATGACCACCAAATGAACATATTCCATGATATATAGGGTAATAATTAATGGTGCTTTATTCTACTGAGATAAACACCAACACAAAGAACAACGACTTACTTTAGTGCATGATCGACCTAGGTGGATAGAATATCTTATAGATATATATAGGGCATGGTTAGGGGTATATATATATATTATATATATTTTTTTGCATTGCATTCCCATGCTAGAGAGAGAGAGAGAGAGAGAGAGAGAGAGAGAGAGAGAGAGAGAGAGAGAGAGAGAGAGAGAGAGAGATATTAAGGGTCTATTGTAAAAAATAAATCAATTTACAAAGTGATTCATTCTGCAAAGATTTGTTTTCTGCTTCACTCAACGGCCACAACAGACCCTCCCACCCGGAGGAAATGTATTTATTTATTTATTTATTTGTTTATTTATTTATTTTCTCTCTCTCACAGTGCTGTTGTCTAGAGAGCTATTTTTGTTTTTGTGTAAGGCTTGTTATCAACACCCTACAGTAACCCAGTAAACAGGAAATATACATTTTAGAGCTTCATTTATATTCGACTTACTGACACTCAGGAGAAAGATAAGGTTTCCTTTTACAAAGAAACTCATACAAGCTTAGTGACTCTAATTCATCTGCCTTATAGAAGAGAGTATATTCTTCTGCAGAGTACCAGTCATACGCACTGTATCACTCTGTGAATAAACTGTATGGGAAAGGGAGTTCAAATTACATTTATGCAACTACTTTAGTGGAAAACGAGGGTGTAGCCATCTAAAATTAGAAGCTGCAGAGGAAGATCTGGCACACTAATGCTGTAATAATTTAGCATATCTGGATTCAGTTTCTTCATGATACAGTTTGCACCTTGATTTCATATACCTGATGTATTTTTGCCAGCTATAAATGTGATATGCGATTCTCTCCTACAAGCATTGGAACGCATGGCAACCCTGACCCAATCCTGTCAAATTATATATTCAAAAGATTTCTAACACTTATCCTATCCATGATATATTTAGACCCATTTTCTTTTTTTACCCTTCCAGTGTTAAGTTTCTTATGTATGTATCTATTTTATAATGCATAGATGCTTCTTTTTATTTATTTATTTATTTTTAAAGCTATGGAAGGCCAACTTGGACTCCACAGAGGCCACACAAACAGATTTAAAATTTAAAAAATTTCAATTAAAAAATCATGACCAAAGCGGATATATAGAAAATATATATATATTTTTTAAAGTGTCCGGACTGAAGCTCTTTGGATTCAGCAGAGACCACGATTAGGAGTGGAGCAGTGGAGGCTCGGACAGAGGGTAGGAGACACAAGTCCACACAGGAAGTACAGGGATGGAAATGAGACTCCAGTTGCATAGCAGTTTCACCCACTCCAGGTTTTACTGTAAGCTTGTGTAGCCACAGTATATTGGTAACAAGCTCAGGTGTGTCTTATTAAACTCACAGTAAAACCAGGGATGAATCAAACTGCTATGAAATGGGAGTCTTATTTCCAGGAGGGGTGGGCGTATGGAATGGGTTGCCAGCCATGTAGCTGCTGATGCTGATCCACTGGGATTCACATGGGCCTTCTAGTTTTCTTCTCACAGGGTTAAAGGATATGTTTTGAGTCCCGCATTTAGATATTGTTTAGAGAGTACTTTCTGGAGGGAGGGGGGCTGGTCTGCAGTGCGGAGGAGTCCATATGGCAAAAACAGACTGGGATAGAAACAAAAAGAGTGGGGGAGAGAGCTTTCTTTATCGAGATCAAAGGCTTAAGCTAATTTTATCTGCGCAATCCTTTCAATTGCCGTCTGTCTCATTAGCACTTCGGCAGTTGGGTTTGCAGCTGAGCTGGGGGCCGGTGTGAATTTATTTAGGCTCTCTTCCCATCACCTTCCAAACGCACGCAGAGCCTCACTCCCTGCACACACCTCAAAGCCTTCCTTTCGTATAGTTTCTCCTGTTCAAAGAGACTGGGTCCCACCAGCTGTCTCTGTAATCTGTCATCAATTAGGGCTGTGCTGATAATTGCTTTAAAGAAGTATTTCTTGGCAGGTAAATAAATCTATTCATTAACATGTTGATATACATACCTGAAAAGTTATCCTTCCTTCACTTTACAATCGCGTACCAATTAATGGCAGTAAACTTCAGCGTTGAGTTTTACAAACCGATGGGAAGCGAATGTTCTAATCCAGGACGCTGTCATTTTTACAGCCATTTTAAAACACCCAGTGAGGATGTTAAATGCCATTGAGTGGTACTCAATTGCAAAGGTGAGGGAAGGACAGCTTTTCTTGTTAACACACGAATGAATGGATTTATTTAATAAATACTTCTTAAAGCAATTCTGAGTGTGAGTGTGAGTATCAGCACAGTCCTAGTAGCAGTGATTCAAGCTGTACTCACGGTCGTGTTTTCTGTTCGATATTTCCATCCAGGTAACTCATTGCTCATTGTCGAGGCGAGCTCGAGGGTTCCCCTGGGGAGAAAAAAAAAACAAGGGACGTTAGTGAAACAGCAACTCCAAACACACAGACTCACTGAAACACACAGACTCACTGAATTAGACTTACTGAAACACATACTCACTGAAACACAGACTCACTGAAACACACAGACTCACTGAATTAGACTTACTGAAACACATACTCACTGAAACACAGACTCACTGAAACACACAGACTCACTGAATTAGACTTACTGAAACACATACTCACTGAACACAGACTCACAAACACACAGACTCACTGAAACACACACACACTCACTGAAACACAGACTCACTGAATTAGACTTACTGAAACACACAAACTCACTGAAACACAGACTCACTGAAACACACAGACTCACTGAATTAGACTTACTGAAACACACAAACTCACTGAAACACAGACTCACTGAAACACACAGACTCACTGAATTAGACTTACTGAAACACACAAACTTACTGAAACACAG
Source organism: Polyodon spathula (assembly GCF_017654505.1). Lineage (NCBI taxonomy): Eukaryota > Metazoa > Chordata > Actinopteri > Acipenseriformes > Polyodontidae > Polyodon > Polyodon spathula. The sequence goes on from NC_054559.1 coordinate 17,544,309, forward strand.
ACTCACTGAAACACACTGAAACACATACTCACTGAAACACACAGACTCACTGAAACACACACACACTCATTGAAACACAGACTCACTGAATTAGACTTACTGAAACACAGACTCACTGAAACATAGACTTACCAAAACACACAGACTCACTGAAAAACACTCACTGAAACACATACTCACTGAAACAAACAGACTCACTGAAACACACACACACTCACTGAAACACAGAAACTCACTGAAACACAGACTCACTGAAACACACAGACTCACTGAATTAGACTTACTGAAACACACAAACTCACTGAAACACAGACTCACTGAAACACACAGACTCACTGAATTAGACTTACTGAAACACACAAACTCACTGAAACGCAGACTCACTGAAACACACAGACTCACTGAAACACACACACACTCACTGAAACACAGACTCACTGAATTAGACTTACTGAAACACACAAACTCACTGAAACACAGACTCACTGAAACACACAGACTCACTGAATTAGACTTACTGAAATACACAAACTCACTGAAACACACTGAAACACATACTCACTGAAACACACAGACTCACTGAAACACACACACACTCACTGAAACAGACTCACTGAATTAGACTTACTGAAACACAGACTCACTGAAACACAGACTTACCAAAACACACAGACTCACTGAAAAACACTCACTGAAACACACAGACTCACTCAAACAAACTCACTCAAACACACAGACTCACTGAAACACACAGACTCACTGAAACACAGACTCACTCAAACACACAGACTCACTCAAACACACAGACTCACAGTGCATCCCAGCCTAGCCTTGCACCTCCACCCATACACCTAAACTTAGAGATCAGGGTAAATACACAAAAGCAGATTCAAACAGTTTTTATGGCTTGTGACGGCATCACTAAATCAAACCCCCGGTCTCTACACATCAGTCCGTGAAAGCATTCCCCGGAGAAACAGAATTCACTTAAAATGTAGCCACAGCAACACGGTTCCCACCTCATTCCTAACTGTCACTGATCAAAACACCCTCTGGAACGTTCCTGATCTGATTAATCCCCAAAGCAGTCACTTCCGAGCATGTCATAGCTGTGTGCTCACATAAAACACAACAGCTTGCTGCCCATCATACACCTAACACATTTAGCATGAATCCAGCTCTGCAGATATTCAGTGCTGCTGAAATGCCTGTAGTCTGTTTGCATTGGATCCCACACCCCTCTAATGTCTTTTGCCCAGGCTGTGGGCCCTTACCTTGTTCAAAGCTGTGCACTGTGCCTCTTCAAAGATACAGACCTCTCCCTGCATCCTGCCTGCTCCTTATGGATGTAATGTGCTGAGCCAAGTGAAGTGCAGGCAAGCTCTGTCTGCAGAGATCTCTCCCTATTACCGGCAGCAAACTCATTACCCTTTGCAAAATGTTTGCCTGGCCTTTTTTATCCAAATGATCTCCAGTGACAGTGCAGAGACAGAATGGTACCACAGTGGCACCGTGCATCTGCTTTTACATTTACTATCTAGTACATTCAATTAATTGGATCTGTCTTTGATTGGTCGTTGTGCATCATTACGTCAGCCAATCATAACACCCGATTCCCGAACATTCCAGCACGTCTTATTTTGTCACTGAAGTGTCGTCTGACCTCACAGGTGACCGCTTCTTGAATTCCAATTGCATTCTTCAGATACAGAACTCCAGTCTCATTAGAAAACAGCCTACATATTGCAATGATTCAAGGAGAGTCACTCTCCCTCCCACACACCACAGGACCTCCGTGGGAGCCAGTACAAAAGTAAAGGGGACCGTTTTCTTCTCATGAAAGGAATAGAAACCATTTTCATAGCATAGCATCAGCTCAGCTGCAGTTAGTGGTAGCTAATGTTATATCCTAGCTAGAGTTTTTTATTTTTATAAGGGGGTTTTACAGCTACTTCAGCAACACAATGATAAGGGGAGCAGCAGAAACGGCACTGAAGCTAGGTTAGGCACAGGGATTGTGAATTTGTAAGGACTAGGATTTTAAGGGCATTCCTGGAGTTGAGAATGCTAATTTTTCAGGGAAGGAGAAAACACTGCAATATCAATTACTGTTCACCGATAATACAGCAGCATGATGCTTTCCCAGGGCTGTAGACAGAATTTTCTTGATACATAAGCTTGCAGATTAGACCTTTCCTGGAATTGCCTAAACAGTGCTGACCTCACAGACACTCTGTGAATTAACAGTGTCCCCAGTGAGAGCCATGGGAGTCAAGCCTAGCCATTTGCCCTTCAATGGAAATCCATATTATCCTGGGCTGCCTTGTTATGTGTGACAGGCTTAAATGGTCTGGCACAGAACTTTAATTGACAGTAACTGATACTCTGAGCAATCTTGCATTGTAGTTGTGCCCCCCCCACCTCCATGCTTTTCCCATGGTTACACTATGCATCTATCATAGTAAACCAAGGTTTGTTTTATGCTTCACCGTACCTTGTCACTCTTTACAATGCTTGCCTTTGCAATATGCGCTCCCATGCCAAAGTCTCCTAGAGTAAAGTCATATCACAGTGCAATAAAGTATACTAAAGCATAGGTAAGCATTGAAAAGCTTAGAGAATATTAAAATAAATAATAATAAAACATGGCAAAAAACTATGTTAAATGCACAGTGTAAGCATTGGAGAAGCATGGGGAACTGAAACTGCTTCAACAGTGCCACCTATGGGAATGTTTTTGTATTGCCTCGTTACCCGTGGCTTGTTCTGTGCCAGGGTACCGGGCAGTGTTGTGTGATGTGCTGCCCCCCTGTTGGTGAAATGAGGTTGAAAGCCCTAACAAGACGAATGCAGACGAGCCCGGCTCTTTTGCACTGTGGTTAAGACGCTTGCTTGCGGTGCGCCGAGACGTTGGTTTGCACACAGCCTCCACCCTGTTACACCAGCACCAAGCTTCAGCACCGTAGCTCGGCTAGGTAAGCCTCATTGAGCCTGAACTCCTTCTCCTCAAAGCTGCAAGCATTGAATTACCATCAATCCATGCTTCTCAAACACCTTGTACTTGCAGTTGTTAAGATTTCAAGAGAATAATCTTGCAGAGTTTTCCCACTGTTAGCGTGATAAAATCCTCATTCTTTCTGAGGGCTGAAATGACAGCATCGCATTCTGGGAGCTTTACTGTGTATTTATTATATATCAAACCCGGGGGTAGTTTATTGAATCACTGAAGTCCTAATTGACAGAGCGTAGAGCTAAACAGAATGGTGGAATCATTTCCAGCAAGCTATTGGTTTTTATCCATCAGAAAGAATTCCTGTAAACTATAATTGCCTCATGAGAGGCCAGGCTGGCTGCACAATCTAATAAAGAACATCTATCAGTCCTCCTCAGATCTGACAATTAGATTTGACACCACCCCTATTGTGCAATATCAAGCCTTTGCTTCTATCTGGACTTCTGATGTGAGAGAAAAGATGAACCCAGAGCTGGACTGGAACAGAGAAGTTATCCACAAACCTGCGTACTCTGAGAAAAGATTTACCCCTGCAACTTCGACTTTACATCAGAACCAAACTCTCTAACCCTGACCTTGACCCTAATATTGTTCACACTCATCTATCTATCTATCTATCTATCTATCTATATATGATAAATGTATGTCGAAATGAAAATGTATGTCTCTCTATCCTATATATCTGTATATTAAAACGAATGCACTTTAATGATTTGATTAATAAATAAGTTATGTAATCATAATCTATTACTCTACTTGTGTGCCTCAACTGAATATCTTTCTGTAACATCTTACTTAAAGAAAATGTAAACCCAACTGAAAAGGCTTTAGCAGTGGCACTCGATTGTATCAACCAGAGCTTTCAAACCAGCTGAGCTGAATGAAAGAAGTAAAGACTGATGCGAGCCCTGGTCTGTTCTGTGCAGTTCAGTAATTAAACACATCAATAACTGACACGTAAGTGAGCCTGCCATTGTTCATACAGTGTCTCTACATCTCAGATTCAAATCTGCAGCACTGTGAATTAATCATTTAGCAGACGCGTTTATCCAAAGCGACTTATAGAGACTAAGGGTGGATTACGCATTATCTGAAACTGCTGCAGAGTCACTTACAATAGGACCGCGGTTTTACATCTCACCTGAAAGATAAACGTCTCTAACTCGGACTATCATTCTAAGGCTTTGCACTAAAGCCCATAGATGAAGCTGCACTTGTAAAGCATCCTTCCCACAATCGTGGGGAGTCTTTTCAGAAGCATTAGCTAGTAAGCATGGCAGAGAACGACCGAAGCAGAAACAGCCAAAGAGAACCATACAGATCAAAACATAAGAGAATATCAAGCACGTAAAATATAGGAAAATGTATATGATATAGAGCATAGCTGCGAGGACACCGGAGCTTGTGTGAAATCAGGCAAAATAAATTGTGTTTTTGTTACTCAAACGTACAATCATTGTAAAAAAATAGTTACACCTGTGTATGAATCAAACAATACTATTGTATTTCTGTACTGCGCGCTAAGACACTGCGAATCGCCTGTGTGATAGGAGCACAAGGAAAGCCACCTTGCTATTCCGTGTAAAGACGTACTAGTGCGCAGCCGGCTCTACTGCTGCTGTCCAAACAAAATCCATATAAATTACAGCCACAGCTTGAGAGACACTGGCCAATCCAAGGATTGTTTGCCCACACTGAGGAGAGGAGAAAACGGATCCCACTTAAAGAGCTGCATCTGTCAGTCAGCAGGGAAAGACCTGGCCCGCTAGAGCTATCCTGCCACGCAGTGTGAACACGTAACAGTTCTGATTATATTCTGGTACTATTATATTCCACAAACAATGTGAGTGCAGCAGAATTGTACAGAGGCCCATAAAAAAACAGGGAACAGTCACTGTACAAGCAACAAGACTATTATTATTATTATTATTATTATTATTATTATTATTGAGTCTGTAATGGAAACATAACTGTTCATAACGATTAACCTACAGCTTGCAAAACAGCCTTCGTGATTATATTATGTCTCGTAAATGCAAATGTAAATGCATTTGCGCTGTATTGCCCACGGCCGCATGCACTGCTGTAGAATTATAGCTGTATCAGTGAACACACTGGCTAAAAAAGGCAGGTAAAGAATACTCAGTCAGAATTAAGAGCTACTCCGGCGTAACGATTACATCTTTAAACAGGCGTTTCGTCCCATTAAATCAGCGCTGTTGTATTAACCTATTTCCACACATCTAGCATAAAAAAAACCAACGCTGCTGTCTGAAAGAGAGGCGCAAGTAAAGGCACGTCGGCTTCCTCGGAATTATAGATTATTAATAGATCACATTGCGCTGTCGCAGATATATATAATGGACTATAGACGTATTTTAATTATTGTTGGAAATGCATTTAAAAACAAAACATACCGCTCAATAAAAACGATAAGAAGCTACTCCCGCGATCTCAGAAAGGATGCCACGCGCAGTTCCGTTTTATTTTAAATCTAGCAGGTCCTTTATGCACGAGCCCCCTTTTTTTTTCTTCTTCTTTTTTAAATCTCATCACGTCGCGTTGAACTAATTTAAATACCCCCCAATGTGATTTAAAATAAATAAATAATTAAATAAAGATCACTTGTTTTATTTTCTTATTTAATACATTTGATTCACAAACGCATTAGTCTTTTTTTTTTTTTCTTTTTCCATACTGTGTCAATTAAAATAGGGTATATTTTCAAAGTATACATAGGAACGGTAGACTAGCCTAGCTGCACACATATAAAGCATAACAGACTGGAGGACTCACCTAATTGTAATTCATGTGTTCCATGCAGGGGTATTTAGCGAGAAGCCAATAGGCATCCAACCTTACTCCCAACACCTTAATTTTGATTTAAAAGCTAAAAGGATTTATGAATGAAACCCTCGGCTTTAGGACACACCCACTCTGGTCGGAGATGCACCTCGTGACTCAGGAAAGCCTGGAGATTCGGGGAAGCGAGTCCATCTGAGGCGGCAATGGTTGAGTGAAGAGCCGACATTGAGAATTACCCTCCGCGGCTTGTGCGTGAGTCTCTATGCATTTGTGTAAGCGTGCAGGCACAGTCGAACACCTCTCACCGAGATCATATCTGCATACTTCACTTTGGTCCCACAAAGCGGTGCTTTCAACTTGACAAACAGCAAAGGAATGCTGTTCTTCATTGCATTATGCGGCTGATTCGATCATCCGGTGATTCTTATTGTAGTCCTACTAGTACTGGCAAAGCCTACGTTTTATATTAACTGACGCGTACATAGCTAACAAATAGGGTTGTGTACGAAACAGGTCACTTTGATATGAGTTTATATTTGGAAAAATCTATAACACACAAGCAAAATGCAGCAATGATGCACATGTCAAATGGTATGAAAATACACATGCAGTAGCCCACTAGTGCATACATAAAAAAAGACATTGCATACATGTGGCACTGCAATAAAATTACGTCTAATGGCAACTATTAACATACAAATTAGCACAAAATTATTATTAGCATATGTGTTCCATACAAACGTATGGCGCTTGTGTGTGATTTTGCCGTGTTGTTGGGTAATAATTGTGGTGCACGTTGTATTGCAAACAGCAAGCAGGGCGGCGGTACCGGGCTTCGCCTGGACTAGCCATTCGAGTAAAACAAAAATATTGGTTTGTTCTTGTTGCGTGTTTTGCCCTGAGGGCGTGCATTTTTCAGGTGCAGTAATTTTATACAATTATTCGACACGAGAAGGCTGTGGTAAAAAGGGGTAACCTATATTAGATAGAGGTATTTAAATGTATGATAGTCGTTGCACTGTATAGCTTTAAATCAACCACCCACACACAGACAGTAGGACTACACCACACCGTTTGGGCTATATTAAGCTAATTTATAACCTACCCGTTAGAAGACGTCCAGTCCAGTCTCATATAATACAGGGCAGCCTAACCAGGATTGCATTTTAGCTCTGCAGGTTTATGCATGTAACTGAACCCTAGTTATTTTATGCTAGTAACCCAACTTGCATTGTTTGCTATCCGTGTCTGTAAGCTGAAAGAATAAATCAAATCTACATTGTGGAAATACACATTGTGTTACCGGGGGGGTTTAATGGCGGTTTGAGATCGTATTGACTGTGTATGCGTAAATGATTTATAAACGAGGAGTGGAATCGAACACAAAGACTCCTGCGACTATAGATTTATATTATAACAAAAACATGCAAATAAATCAATCGACTGACGTAGCGAGCTTGCTGCTTCCACCTACGGTTCCTCACACACTTAGTAAATGGGGTTTGACTTTCTATATAATACACTTGTGGTCTTTGTGCTGAAAAGCCGAGGAAGGCGGAAAAGTGGGCACTAGGCTGCGGCGAACAGCTGTCAAAAATAGACTCCCCCGTCAACACTCTTTGACGTCACTGCACCCACGCAGCGATTCCACTCCAGCATTCCAACACCTTCACCTACCTTTACCGATATCGCGTAGGGGGGTGGATGAGAGCGGGAAGCGCTGTGTGCAGAATGCACAACAGAAATTATTATAAAAAGATCGCTTTAGTTGCAGGTCGCAGGAGTAGGAGTTATTGCGATAACTCCCCAAATCTAATCTATTTATTACGTTATTGGACATTTACACTGCTTAGCTGCGTAACTGATGTGTTTATATTGCCCAGGCTATGATTAGCGATTCTTATAATAGTTATCACACAGGGCTGGAAATATTACTCCTACTGCATAGCAGTTTCACCCATTCCAGGGTTTAATATGAGCTTGATTAGCCACAGTGTGTGGGTAACAAGCTCAGGTGTGTTTTATTAAGATCATAGTAAAACCAGGAATGGATCAGACTGCTATGCAATGGGAGTCTAACCTATAATAACGATTTCGCTGTACATGTCCTAACCCTAGCCTTAACCCTAACCTTAATCTTAACGTAATGAGCATTGTCAGTTGTTACTGCAGGGAGCTGACAGTGCTGAGATCATGACGCTGAAGAGTCTGCTAAAGGTATGTTTTATAGGATTGGGGTCTGTGTTTTATAAACAGGCTTTTTTTAATTTGCATGAGGATTGCAGTTCATCTCAGACAGGTCGGAATGCATTCATTAAAAATATCTAAAATTAAGCAGAACATTTATTACAGGGGAAGCGGGTATAATACTACGATACGAGATTCACGCGAGGCTTAGTTGATACAATTAATAATAATAATAATAATAATAATAATAATAATAATAATAATAATAATAATGCGATTCCAGAGTCCTTTTGTTGCACGCTCTCATCTTAGATTTGGTGCAAGGCTAATTGCTTAGATGTGCTTTTAGAGAGAATTGTTTGTGCTTGTATTTTAGAAGTATGTAGTTTTGTGTTTTGTCATGTAGGCTCCATATACCGTACTGTAAATCGATTCAGTGATGTTCGTACCGCGCCTCCTGGTGGCGGTTTATAAACCGCTTCAATGCAATCAGAATACGCTGTAGTAAGATGCAAAAAGCGAAAGCCGTCAAAACTACAGCTCCCATAAGACGTCACGCCCGCTTTCTGTCTGCGTGCTGGGATTGGTAGTTAATTGTTTCCTTAAAGAACTACATTTCCCATGATGCCTCAGGTCGGCCACAGAGGGTTTGTGGGTAGCTGCCCGTGTCCTTGTACGAGCTTCTGAGGCGCATTGATATCAGCCTCTGTTAGTGTTTGCTGTTTCAGAGGTAGAAGCTCGGCCCCGGTCTCTCTTTTGGTTTGCCCTCTGATACACCGAGTACCCGAACCATGCTGGCTGCCCGGTTCTTACTCCGCCGCTCCATTCCTGCATTCTGCCAAGCCCGGTGCTACGCCGACGCGCCGTCTGCCTCTGTGGCCCAGATGTCCTTCACTTTTGCTTCGCCGACTCAGGTAATCCAAGACCGGGGATTTAGCTAGTGAAGCAGGCCGCGTGGTGTAATATTGTGCGGACAAGTGGGAAAAATCCGATTATATCAACGCATATAAGTGATTTGCATGCTCGAGAATGCGAGTTCAGGAATGCTTAATAATAATAATAATAGTAATAATAATAATAATAGTATCCAGTTATGAACTTGAAATCGCTTACTCGTTTTGTCTGAAATTGTCAAGAGTTCGTCCTGCATAAATATACACGTAGTTCTATTATGGGAGTCTCTCTCTAATTTAGTACTGTATCTTTTTATGCATTTGTATGCATGGGGCCTTTGCAGTTGCCGGTACTTTGCGCGAGTGTGTTTGACAGTTCTGTGTGGGCTGGACCTTCAACCTTGAGATGTGCAGCAGTGTTACTGGCCCAGAGACGCTGTATCAATGAGAATACTTTGGAGCACAAACTAGCATCAGAAGCTCTTTGTTTTAAATGATCTGTTTCATGCCGACGACCCAGGGTACTAAAGGCATTCCTATACTTTAGTCTTTTAACAATTTGGGGCATTTTATTTTTGTAACGTTTGCTTAAATCATGAGAGTTGCTGATTGATCAATAGTGTATCATCATGGTGTGCAACAATGAGAGCTTGTTTCATATTGTAATGCCAGGCTCAGCTGGGTCTGATTAAACTCCCAGTAAAACCAGGAATAGTTCAAACTGCTATGCAATGGGGAATCGTCTTTCCAGGTCTGATGCTGTTTTGTCTTGCAGGTGTATTATAAAGATGCTAACGTGAAACAGATCGACGTTCCCACCCTGACGGGCGCGTTCGGTATCCTCCCGGCCCACGTGCCCACGCTGCAGGTCCTGAGACCCGGGGTCGTCACTGTGTTCGGCGAGGAAGGAGCTTCAAGCAAATACTTCGGTAAAAAAAAAAAAAAGAATGTACTGCATCAATCAGTGCCGAAATACTACAGCCGTTCCACGCAGTAGGTTTGCATCACTGTAAAGTCGTAAGAATATACATACAGCAAGGGATGGAAATAAGACTCCTATTGCATAGCAGTTTCCCGTATTCCAGGTTTTACTATGAGTCCCATTATGTATAGCTAACAAGCTCAGGTATGTATTAAACAGAAGCTGATATTCATCGGGAGTCTTCTTTCCATGCCTGACTGATTAAAGTATTATTAGTAAGGGACTTTGAAAAGCAACATCTTTAACAGTGTGAGTGAGTCATGACGTTCTCCTCTTAAGTATTATTAGACTCTTGTAATAAAATCCAGAAGCTACCACCATCGCGCTGCTAACAGTTCTGCATGGTGTGTGTTTGTTTGCAGTGAGCAGTGGTTCTGTGACGGTGAACGCAGACTCCTCTGTGCAGCTGCTGGCTGAAGAAGCAGTGCCGCTAGAGAATCTGGATGTAGCTGTGAGTACTCGCAATAGGATGTTTGCCATCTTTGAGTGGTTCTTAATGCAATTACCTTTTTTTTTTTTTTTTTTTTGTGTGTGTGTGTTGAGGAGCTGCTGGTCTGTTCTGGTTGCCTGCTAAAGCCATGTGTGTTGTAGGCTTGATCACTCAAAGTATCTTAATAAATATTTCTAAGCTCCAGCACAGCAGAGATTCGGTAGCAAAAGAAAAGGAAATCCAGAGTGGCTGATCATAGATGTCACTGGCTCTTCTAGAGAGACACAGGCTAATCTCACCAACTTCTATGTATGTAGGGTTGGATATAACACTCCTGTTGCATAGCATTTTTCAGCCATTCCAAGTTTTACTGTGAGCTTCATTAGTCACATGTATGTCTCATTTAAACTATGCTAAATAATGGGAGTCTTATTTCCATCGCTGCAGAAACACACAATAATAAGGAAATAAAGGTCAGTTCATGGTGACAGTGCCTGAGTTTTTTTTATTAATTTTTTCTTCACTTGACCTTTTCATTGAACCACTGTTCAGAATTTAATAGGTCCACGTGCACACACTGGTTCCTCTGAACCCTGTTGAGTTGGGCGTGATGTAAACTCTGCATATTTTCTATTGGATTCTGAACAGCCTGAAATGACAGAAGGCTCTTCCTTGTGCACGTCAGCTTGGTAGTGGACTCCTTGTATAACATCTGTTGGACGCTCTGTGTTTAATGGACTTGTCTGTGATCGCCAGGCTGCCCGGGCTAATCTGGAGAAAGCACAGTCCGAGCTGATGGGAGCTGCAGACGAGACAGCCAGAGTTGAGGCTCAGATCAGCGTAGAGGCCAACGAGGCAATTGTGAAGGCACTTGAATAGAGACCCGTTCATGGTACGTCTTTCAGTGCAATGGGAACGGAAATCAGACTCCCATTGCATAGGGGTTTGAACCATTCCTAGTTGGACTATGTTTAATAAGACACACCCTGGGGCTCCTGAGTGGCGCATCCAGTAAAGGCACTCCACGTGGAGTGCAGGACGTGCCTGACTGTCTGGGGATCGCAGGTTCAAGTCCAGGCTATGTTACAGCCGATCGTGACCGGGAGTTCATAGGGGGCAGCGCACAATTGGCCGAGCGCTGCCCGGGTAGGGAGGACTAAGGTCAACAGGGAAATCCACGGCTCATCGCGCATCAGCGACCCCTGTAGCCGATAGGGCGCCTGCGGTTCTGCAGTGGAACCGCCAGGTCTGTGTTGTCCTCCGGCACTATAGGTCTGGTAGCCTCACTGTGGATCCGCAGTGCGCAAAACGACAGATTGGCAGGAGCACGTTTCGGAGGACGGGGAGTGGTGGGGTGGGTTGCGAGCAGTGAGCCGAGGATAGAGATAATTGGGGAGAAAACCGGGGTAAAAAACTGGAGACGACTAAATTAAAAATTAAAAAAAAAAACCACACACCCTGAGCTTGTTATACTGTTACACTGAAGCTGATCAAGCTCTTAGTAAAACCTGGAATGGGTGAAACTGCTGTGCATTAGGAGTCTTATTTCCATCAGCGCATGTAATAAGGAACTCTGCCAGGAAAGAGAAACTCATGTTTTAAATAAGGATGTAAATCTGCTAAGTATCTTAAATGTGTATTTTATAAATGTTATTTATTCTGAATGCACTTATTTAAATATGCTCATTTCTATGCACTATGTTTACATAGCTGAACGTTTTAGTGATTACTTCTTTCATTTTGGTTCCAGGGAGTTCTTTGTATTGGTGTGTAAGTGGGCGTTGCAATCCAGCAATCCTGTTTTTTCTTCCTCCTACATGTTGCGTCGAAACACAAGACAACATTTGCTTTGTACAGTGGATCAAATGAATACCAATAAATTTATTTCAACTAATCTACCAATGTCTTTGTGTCCATGTATCCTAATACTGTAGCTGACATCACTGCAAAAAGTAAATGCAGGAACATATGCCCCCACTAGGTGTCGCTGTGGTGTGCCTTTATCCCTTTTTGGCTCGGTGTAGCAATGGCTCATTAGTAGTACTGTTTTTAGAGGATTAGTGCAAATTTGTTTCACAATAAATGTTCAAATTGGTTACCTGCCATTGATATACAATAAGACGACAACACAAATACTGAGTTTAAGCAGTTACGGCTTCCTGGTACAGCAGGTAACACAGTCTGATGGCAGCTAACCACTAAGCTAAGATGACCCTGGAGCACAGGAAGCGATAAGGTACTTGGAAGAAGCCCTTTAGTCCTGAAATCTATAGTGATTATTGTATAATAAATACTATAAAACAATTTTCACAAGACAAAGGGGCAACAGTGATCTTAGGTCAGGCGGTTTAGTTATTCAGGGCTAGAAGTTCACTTTTTAAGGCAGTAGTGAGGATTTGCTACCTGCCTGGAAAGCAGTTGCGAAATGGTCTTATTAAGTTTATATAAGTAATAATTGAAAAAAAAAAAAGTCTACCTACTGTTTTAAATAGACTAAATACCCCAATCTATCCCATAATAGGCCTATATTTAAATCAAAGTATTTATTGAAACCTTGTGCTCAACAAAATAATGGAACCAATGCACGTCCTTGTTGAAATGCATTTTGTTTTATCCTACAAGTTCTACAGGAATGCAACAATATCTGTCATCTAAGCATTTGCCATGCTATCAGTACAGTTAACCAGGTTATATTTCTTTGGCGCAAATTAAGCGGTACGGAATTATCCTCTTGTCTGTCTTCAGTTGTTGACTGAGATGTTGGTAACTAAAAAAATCTTACACACCTATGCAGCTAGTTTAAAAAAAAAAAAAAAACCCTGTGCCACATTATCATTGAATCCTGCATTGTATGGTCTTATTTATACATTATAAGGTTGCGAACACAACCAAGCTCTTTTGAAAATGAAAGTTCATTCCAGCACGATACCGCTACGTTTTAAAAGTTTCATGCAACGAGTTAAACTGGTTTGTTCATAAATATGTCAGCTTCCACCCTGCCTTTTCATTGCATTTTTAAATATTGTACAATTTTGAAGAAGTTAACTAAGAAGTAATAACAGAATAAGAGATATCAAATAAGATTAAAAAAAAACAAAAACACGCTGGGTTTGTTTTATTAAACCGTGACATTAGTTAGCTGTGTCAGTTATAGTTTGAGAGCAGTACATAAAGTTAAAGCACACATTTCACTAGTTTAACAGGTATGCAAGGTAGTGATAATCTATAATAAAAAAGATAGATAAATTTAATGCACATCAAGATTGTGTTTCGTCTATTATTCGTACTGATAAAACGAGGAATCCGTTACTTGGATCGTGGTAACGTTATTGCTATTTGCACATTTTTTTTTTATGTGGTCAGAATTTTGATGAAGTAATAATTCTCTGCTCGTTCTTAGTGGGTTAACATAACAAAACCGGAGCAGACATTCTCCATGACAGAGGAAATTAGCATTTATAGATACTGAGTAAACTTAATATCCTGTTAAGTCATTGCCTGTTAGCTTTAAAATAATTCACTGTTTTTACAGCCATTTAATTTTACTTGTGGTCAATAAAATAAACTTCATTCCTTTTGAAAGTTTATCCATGTTGTGATTTGGGACAGTGTTTGTACTTTACTGTCCAATACGATTTGCACTGTGGGCCTCGCGCGTGGGTCTACGTGGGGCGGGACAAGCCTCCGTCATCTACAAATCACAAAGCTCTATTGGCAATGGGTTCCCGCTTTGTGAAACAAAGTACGTGTTTAAAAAAACTGGTAATTATGTATATGTTCACTTGGAAGCGTAAGGTATCAGAAAAATGCTACTGCATTAAAAAAAAAACTAGCAAATGAAGAGTTTTGGGTAGAAAAATGCTACCAAATATACATTAACTTTGAACCGTGACGTTATGAATACTCGTTTGTACTCGTACAGGGGCACACCCTAAGCTCCTATTACCTGGAACACAGGCTTCCACTTGGTGTCACTGTGGTCTTCCCTTTACATTTTATTTGCTCATTGGCTCTGCTGCAGTGAGACCAGATACAGCTGGCTTGTTGGTGACTAATGAAGTCCTACAGCATGTCATGCTTTATTTTCAACTAAATTAGGCAGGGCTAGATTTAGACAGGCTTTGCCTATCGCATGCGTGATGTGTCTTTTCATATTTAATAATGCTGTTCTTGATTGATTGCTGCTGTGTCAGGAAGCAGTCTCTCCCACCCCAATGTGGGTTAATGTTACACAGATAACTTTTTAAAGGAAGTGCCAACAGTTCTCTTGGATACAGACTAGACAGCTGCCTTAATCCACTATATTGAAAACCCTATGGAACACATTTATAGTCGGGGTTATAATTAAAAGTTAGGCAGTGGGTGAACTGTGCTTTAATACTGCTGTTAATAATTCTACTGTCACACTGCCAAATATTATTTTCTTACTTAAAAAAAAGTTTATAGGGGCTCTCAAGTGGTGCATCCAGCAAAGGCGCTCCACTTGGATGTGTCCTATAGTCTGGGGATCACAGGTTCAAGTCCAGGTTATGTCACAGCTGACCGGGCAGTGCACAATTGGCCGAGCGCTGCCAGGGTTGGGAGGGCTTAAATGGGCTCGCCACGCATCAGCAACCCTTGTGGCCAATAAGGTGTCTGTGGTTCTGCAGTGGAGCCTCCAGATCTGTGTTGTCCTCCTGCACTATAGGTCTGGCAGCCTCACTGTGGATCCACAGCGCAAAAAATGACAGATTGGCAGGAGCAGGTTTCAGAGGATGTGTGCTCCAGCCTCTGTTCCGTGAGTCAGCAAGGGGGTTGCAAGCAGTGAGCTGAGGATACAGATAATAATTTGGCACACTAAATTGGGTAGAAAACCAGGGTAAAAAATTGGAGATGACTAAATTTATTTAAAAAAAAGTTTATATCATTTGAAGTTTGTTGTTCCTTATAAAATGTTAGAATAACTTTATCAATTAATATTAAAATGAGAACTCATTTCATAACCTCTGGTCCAAATGATAAATTTACTAGAGTTTGGCCAGGCTTGAACTATTAAGAAAATTATTCATATTTAATATCAAAAGTAAGATTTTATTTTGTACTACTGCTGCTGCAACTCCCCATCTTAAAAGAAAAAAAAACAATTCAACGTTTCAATGTAACTTGAAAGTGTTGGTTTAGATTCAGTGTTGATATGGGGAGCTTGTTTTTGTTTTATTTATTTTTGTTTTTGTGCCGTAGCTCTGAAAAACTCGTTCTTGGAAGTGTGACGTGGAAGCCAAAACCACAGTCCTGGCCACACACAGGGGGGACTGCGGTGTGTTTTGGTATAAGGGTAGAGAAACCATGCCGGTTGGCCTAGCACCAACCTAGGGATGGAAGTAAGACTCTCATTGCATAGTGGTTTGATCCACTCCTGGTTTTACTAGGAGTTTAGTAAGACATTGTCTTATATTGTGGCTAATCAAGCTTGTATCAAAACCTGGAAAGGGTGAAACTGCTATGCAATAGGAGTCTTCTATCCATTCCTGATTTATACCGGTCAGGGTCGTCCATTTCGGTGCTTAGGGAAAGCCAGAATTTTGACCTCGACCTGTACTTGTAAAGTTCAGCCCAGTGCAGCTTTTTTTTGTTGTTTCACAGAATCTTAAACCCATTTCACAGTGGCATGCTCTACCCGGGTCAAGACCCAGTGTCAGACGGGTCGGGTACCCGATTTCAAACTGCTTTTAATAAAGAAGAGTTAACCTGGGTGACAGATGCTGAGAGCAAATGTTTTTACACCCCTGCTGCAATCTGGCTCATGCTGTGTCTCAATCAACGAAATATGGCTGAACAGAAATGTTCCTTGTGGAAGTGAAACCTTCACACAGGCGTGGCTGTTTGTTATTGCGTCCACTCAAGAACGGCTGTCATGCATTTTGTCTCAAAGCGTGTCGACTCATATCCTGAGGTGGTTTCACACTGTGCGATATTGTGACCCGGGTAGCCAGGTCCAGACCTGGGTAGCAGTGCCAGTGTGAAAGGGGCTCAAGATTCTGTAGCACCTTCAAATTTCATGTTAACCTGTTGGGTAGGTGTTAGGTGCAGCCAAGCGTAGATATACAGTGGCTTGCGAAAGTATTGACCCTTTGGCATTTTTCCTATTTTGTTGTCGTACAACCTGGAATTAAAATTGATTTTTATTTGGATTTCATGTAATGGACATACACAAAATAGTCCAAATTGGTGAAGTGAAATGAAAAACATAACTTGTTTCAAAAAATTCTAAAAAATAAATAACGGAAAAGTGGTGCGTGCATATGTATTCACCCCCTTTGCTATTAAGCCTCTAAATAAGATCTGGTGCAACCAATTACCTTCAGAAGTCACATAATTAGTTAAATAAAGTCCACCTGTGTGCAATCTAAGTATCACGTGATCTCAGTATATCTACACCTGTTCTGAAAGGCCCCAGAGTCTGCAACACCACTAAGCAAGGGGCACCACCAAGCAAGCGGCACCATGAAGACTAAGGAGCTCTCCAAACATGTCAGGGACAAAGTTGTGGAGAAGTACAGATCAGGGTTGGGTTATAAAAAAATATCCGAAACGTTTAACATCCCACGGAGCACCATTAAAGCCATTATTAAAAAATGGAAAGAATATGGCACCACAACAAACCTGGCAAGAGAGGCCCGCCCACCAAAACTCACGGACCAGGCAAGGAGGGCATTAATCAGAGAGGCATTTCTTATTTGTTTCAGAATAAAAAAATATTTTGCATCTTCAAAGTGGTAGGCATGTTGTGTAAATCAAATGATACAAACCCCCCAAAAATCCATTTTAATTCCAGATTGTAAGACAACAAAATAGGAAAAATGCCAAGGGGGGGGGTCAATACTTCCTCAAGCCACTGTACATACATGCTGTATTTTGCATGCTGTGATAGTCCTATGAAAAGAACTGATGTCCCTTACTGTACTACAAACTATATTCTGCTCGTTCTCAATATATTAGCCACAAATGTGTTTAGTACACTTGGGCAAATATGCATCCTGCTAATTTGAAACTGGCACATTATTTACATCTAGCAACTATTTCATTGAGATATAAGGGTTTGTTCACATGCAGGATCCTTCAGTCACAGGTTCAGGCAAGACCTTTAAATGCCGCGTGAGGCAGACTGGATCAGATTACATTCTTTCCAGTGCAGCTTCTGGAAAAACAAAAGTGGAAAATGACATGAACAGTTTCTGCTGAATAAAGCACAAAAAAAAAAAAGTCAATAAACAACACAGCAGAGTGGTTTTGATGTGATTCAGGAACTTGGAAATTTCCAATTCCATTCTCATAATGTTAAAAATGCACCCGGAAGTTGATTTTTTTCCCATTTAGAGAAAAAAAATTAAAAAAGTGGCTCAAACTGATACGACTGAGTCTTCCAAAAAGTAACCACAAAGTGCCAGAAAAAAAAAACTGAACAGCAGAAACAAGAAGGAATATTAGGCTACCATCCAAAACTGAACAAACCTCGAACACTGATTTTGTGTATTTTATTTTATGGTCTTTGTTTGAATTCTTTGGTTAAAAGATATCAACCTTTGCACCGCAATCACACACCCATAAAGATGAACTCAAGAGGCCGCTGTTTGGTCTTTCCCAGGTTATCACAGACGTAAAAGGGGATTGCAAGATAGAAAGAAAGACACGCACACGTTTATAGTGTTTATGAGGACTTTACATTGACTCTCACTATATTTTTATTTACTATTCTGAAATAGTATTCTATTATTCTAGTATTACTATTCCTAAAATTCAGGGGAGTTATGTGGGTGGCACAGTGCACAGGAGTGAGTCAGTGCAATAGTCAGCATGGCTTCATTCATTAAACCACATCACAAACTTACCCCTCTGTTCATCACATAGACAGGCTTTCAGGGCTATGAAAAGCAAAGAGCAACCCCAAAGCACTTTAGACATGCGCATATCAGGTAAGAAAATAAAAAAAGATATTTAAGAATGTGCTTGGAGAGGGAGCAGGAGGGAGAGCTGGCAGACTCACTGGCACCCTGCCGGTTTGCGATCAGCTGTGCGCCAACCCCCACCCTCCCTGCCAATGCGACTCGGGCACATTGCTGCACCATGACTGCGTGTTTGGGACTCGCCCCTGCGCAATTATTAACAGGGCAAAAAAAATCAGTCTTTCCAGTAACTGCAGAGGTTCGTTGTTTAGGTCATTTCTGGGTGGGTCTAGGGGAGTGGTGCTATTTATTTCCTCCATTTGTAGATTCTGAAACTAAGTCTTTAAAATCATTTTGCAGCTACATACAGTTCCTTTTACACCACACCCACACACATTGTGTAGCTCCACTTTCCACTGCAGATGCACGGATCCCCTCTCTTGCCCTCCACTGTCCGCCGGTAGAAGGCTGTGCAACTTGCCTCCTTCCCCGCTTAACTGAGCTTGATTTGAAGATGTTCCAAAGGTTACAAATGTTCTAGTTTTTTTTTTTTTGTTTTGTTGTTTGGTTGTTTTTTTTGTGGGTTGTTGCCGTGGTTACTTTTTAAACACAGATTCAAAAGTTGTAACAGGGAAGTTGACAGGTTTGGAAGCCACAGTGCCTCATAAGGGGAGGCAGGCGGGCTGTGAAACCTGTTTAAATGTTTATACACAGGGTTTCCCTGTGACTCACCGACTAAAACGCGACGCCTTGGAGTGCAGGGTGAGTCGTGAAAGTGTCAAATTTTGCTTGCCCCAAATTATCAATCTTGGCTGGGGACCACAGGGAAGCATTGGCGACCGCTTTCCAGTAGGGGAGCACTGACATTTATACTCGTAATTGCCTTTAAGAAGTATTTATCAGCAGGTATTAAACAAATCCATTCATTAATGTGTCAAGAACAGCTGTCCTTCGTCCCCCGTCCCCCTGTCCCGCCGTCCCTGTCCCGAGGCTTGTGACTGCTTGGTAACGTCCTTTTCCTTCGGTTGGTGCAAAGAGATACTCAGCAGCTGGATCAGAGCTTGTCTCTTGATCTGAAGTTATGCTGATCAGTGAGAGGCCACAGCGATGAGGCGCCCTTCGAAAATAAAACAGGGTGAAATTCATTTAATAGCATGTGAACACTCATTAGTGTCAGATCTCACACAGTTTCACAGTCACATGCTTCGAAATAAAAATAAAAACTTATTTTTTTATTGTTTCCATTGAGGAACATGTTCAAAGGGCAAGAAACACGTGTGTCAAACAACGATGGCAGATATGTTCATGCTCTCAAAGACAAGAACAGACTCATCGCCTTCTTGTTTATTCAAAGTTCTGAGTGGTCAGGAAACCAACTTGATTGGCTGCACAACAATGAAGGACTGAGAAAGAAACGAAGAATAGCCCTCTCTATAAATAACATTTGAAGCTGACTTGTTAGCTCTGCAGGAGCCATCGACTCTACAGGCATCTAGACAGGGGGGTTAGGTGCAAATCCAACACGATCCCCATCTCTAGTCTTGCTGTAAGTCATTTGTTGTTGCCTTAATTTGGGCCGGTACTGTGTATGTGTGTGTGTAGCTCTGTTACCCTGAAAGCTTGGTGATCTTTGTTTTGAAAAGCACTTTAAATATTGTTTTCCTCGTTATTGTTCAAGCAGCCTGGAGCTCAATTGTGTGACGTAGTCATCGTGGAAGTTCAGGAGTTGGGTCACAGTTCCCAGCGCCGCTCCCGGCCCCTTTCTCGTGTGAGGCTGTTAGTCAACTCGGAGAAATTTGCCCTTTGCCACCGTCAGCGCCTGACGCGAGCGGATTGCACAGCCAGGGA
This sequence comes from Polyodon spathula, assembly GCF_017654505.1. Classification (NCBI taxonomy): domain Eukaryota; kingdom Metazoa; phylum Chordata; class Actinopteri; order Acipenseriformes; family Polyodontidae; genus Polyodon; species Polyodon spathula. Next base: position 17,564,389 of record NC_054559.1, read on the forward strand.
TGTACGTTTTTTTTTTTTTTTTTTTTTTTAATTACTTCTCTTTTGAACTTTATCGTTTGATCTTGATAAGGCTTTTATTTCAGATAACATTGTAAAACTGGTCAAGCAACTGCCTGCCCCTTATATAAAGTTTAGCGCTGTAAATTTCCATAGTTCATTTGCACCTTTCCCAGGATTTTCCAATTGTTTTACCTTGGTAACCTTTTTTTTTTTTTTAAATATGCTTTATCATACCTGTCTGGGCTTCGGTTGCGGTTTCAAACACTTCGTGTTTTTGAGACCCACATAGCAAACGACACGTCACAAGGTCAATTGGATAATATTGTGAGCTACATGACATACTGTAATGACCCGCAGTTAGTGAGCTAGTGAATCCCAGTCCGGGTGAAAGATTTGAACCTTGGAACCAGCTGAGAACACAGTGTACTCTGGAGCCCGTGGGATGCGGATTGCGTAAAAGCTTGTGTGGAGCTACAGGACTGGCTGTGCCCTGCTGCTGAAGCCTGTATCAGTCAGAAAAACAGAGAGGGGTTGGCTTTTCAGCACTCATTGCAAACGCAGGGATTTATTATTACTCTTTACAGGAATCGATAAGGAATAGATAATGGAAACTGTCGGCACGGGTTAATAATAGCAGGGCCAGGCGTTCACTGTACTGGGCAGTGCATGTGACGCGACCGCCCCCTCCCTCTGTGTATCCGCTCAGCTGCTAGATTACTGAAGTGCGCAGGTGGGACAAGCGTCGGAGTTTTTCTGAGCGGTGCAGTTCTGCTTTGATCTTTCTAATCATGCCAGAATCAAACCCAGGTCTCACACAGCGCCCCCTAGACCAGTCTGCCTGTAACGCAGGAGGGCTTGAAGCATGCCATGCAATTTAATAACAATTCTAAAACCTTCTAAACTAGAAAACTAAGTGGAGTAGACACACGTTTTGAGTAGTGCATTTTTCGTTGTCTTCTGGAGTTTCTTTTAGGCATTGCTGGATTGCCATGGTCCCAGTCTTCCCTCCCATTAGTTATTGCAGGGCGTAGATGTGCAGTATCTGAACACGCTGTCCTGGTCCCTGGCTGGCAGCATTGCATGACGTAGTTCATGACGAGCTTTCTTGTCCTCACTGTGCTTTACGGCTGCAGCAGCTAAGCTGCTCTCTTTAAAGGGATTCATCTGACAGACGTTACACTTGTTTTCATGAAGATCGTTATCAAGTAGTGCCGGTATGAGTGGGTGGCTTTTATTAACTGCCTCCGACACGCACACACACACACACACACACACATTGAGACACACACTGAGACACACACTGAGACACACACACACACACGCATTGAGACACACAATGAGACACACACACTGAGACACACACGCGCGCACACACACACACACACACACACATTGAGACACACACACACGCATTGAGACACACAATGAGACACACACACTGAGACACACACGCGCACACACACACACAAAGGTGCCTCAAACTAGGTCTCCTGGAACCAGGTTTCAAGCCACTGTTCCTGAAAAAGTGACTTTGTATTCCCTTAGCTTCAGACTTCAGAATACTGCATTGTGGGTATAGGTGTTGAAAGATGGGCAAGTGACAAGCCAGCTCAGAGAATTTGAATACTGAGATTAAGATTTAAATCAGCTCTTAATTCCAACACACACACACACACACCTACATTGGTAAGGGTTAGGGTTGGGTATACTTTCATAATAACTGTTTGAAAGAATACAGTATTGTTTTACATTGGCCTGTCTTTCTGCACTAGGTAAAGAGTGTGGCCTGTCTTTCTCGCCTAGGTTGCATTGTGTCTGTTGGGGCTGGAAGATACTGTACAGAGTGACAAGGGTTAAGAGGGAGCCACCCCATGCCTCATCCAAATGAGAAATAGACAGCCAACAAACATTCACATTCTGCGCTGAGTGGAAACGCCTGGCCACACAGCCCTGGACTGTGATCTTATCACCAGTCACAATAATGACCTCCACCTGTGTGTGTGTGTGTGTGTGTGTACGACTGCACAATACCGATCGAATTAGTGACATTCTGTGGTGTTATTAAAATAACAAGTGGGGGCTCTTAATCACTTTCTGTGCCTGGAATGTGGCGAAACACACACACACACACACACACACACACACACACACACACACACACACACACACACACACACACACACACACACACACACACGCGCGCAGGCATGCACTGTGATTAACCAGCATGCACCACAGAACCATGCACATGCAAACACACACACGCGCGCAGGCATGCACTGTGATTAACCAGCATGCACCACAGAACCATGCACATGCAAACACACACACGCGCGCAGGCATGCACTGTGATTAACCAGCATGCACCACAGAACCATGCACATGCAAACACACACACGCGCGCAGGCATGCACTGTGATTAACCAGCATGCACCACAGAACCATGCACATGCAAACACACACACGCGCGCAGGCATGCACTGTGATTAACCAGCATGCACCACAGAACCATGCACATGCAAACACACACACGCGCGCAGGCATGCACTGTGATTAACCAGCATGCACCACAGAACCATGCACATGCAAACACACACACGCGCGCAGGCATGCACTGTGATTAACCAGCATGCACCACAGAACCATGCACATGCAAACACACACACGCGCGCAGGCATGCACTGTGATTAACCAGCATGCACCACAGAACCATGCACATGCAAACACACACACGCGCGCAGGCATGCACTGTGATTAACCAGCATGCGCCACAGAACCATGCACATGCAAACACACACACGTGCGCAGGCATGCACTGTGATTAACCAGCATGCACCACAGAACCATGCACATGCAAACACACACACGCGCGCAGGCATGCACTGTGATTAACCAGCATGCACCACAGAACCATGCACATGCAAACACACACACGCGCGCAGGCATGCACTGTGATTAACCAGCATGCACCACAGAACCATGCACATGCAAACACACACACGCGCGCAGGCATGCACTGTGATTAACCAGCATGCACCACAGAACCATGCACATGCAAACACACACACGTGCGCAGGCATGCACTGTGATTAACCAGCATGCACCACAGAACCATGCACATGCAAACACACACACGCGCGCAGGCATGCACTGTGATTAACCAGCATGCACCACAGAACCATGCACATGCAAACACACACACAGGCATGCACTGTGATTAACCAGCATGCACCACAGAACCACACACATGCACACACACACGCAGGCATGCACTGTGATTAACCAGCATGCACCACAGAACCATGCACATGCAAACACACACACACGCAGCCGATATCATCACACGGTTGGTTTTTCCGGTTTTCCTTATGTGTGAGGACTCTGTCCACATTGTAAACATGTCCAGAGGCACAGTGTGCAGCTCTGTGTCACAGAAGCAGGATCTCTGTCGCCGCGGATGGTGACTCAGCAGCAGTGAAGGGGTCCAGCCAGCAGACAAACCCCAGGGCGGACTCTCTGACTGGGGCGGCCGGGCAGGATGTGAGCGTGTTTTCGGCACTGGAAGCTGGACAATGGCACAGACAGTGGACGCTAGCTACAGACAGGCAGATTCCACCACTCAGAGCCCTGCCCATGGCCCTCAATTATGATCCTGACCTGAGAGACCAACTCCCCTTCCTGCCACCCCCCCCCCACCCGCCTCCTTCACACAATGGACGGTGTTCCTGTTAGCGCTGACATGCTTTTCCTTCTAATGAATGTGTGATGCATTGAAAGAGCCGCCCACTTAGATAATCTGCTGACTGCAGAATCAGTATATGTTTTTTCCACATTATTGACACCCACACACATGCAGATTCACACACACATACATACAGACACACACAGACACTGGCTGTTTTTTTTTTTTTTAAATTTTTCCTTCTTCATTTTTTTAATCGGTGCCTGAATCATTGTGTGGTAGCGTTATGAAAGTATGTTAGTAGATTTGCAGCACAAAAGATTACCTTGTACAGGGCCTTTGAGAAACTTTATAATAACGTCTATATTTCACTCACAACAGTCATTTAGCATATGTTTTTATCCAAAGCGATTTACAGAGACTAGGGGGTTGGGGGACTAGACCTTGTTTGTTTTAGGTCTAATCCGTAGGACGGAGCACAAGGTGATTAAGTGACTTGCGCGGGGTCACACACAGCGAGTCAGTGGCTGAGCTGGGATTTGAAGTGGGAATCTCTTGGTAACAAGCCCCTTTCTCTAACAATGGATCACTAAGCCTTCATTTTTCAGTTATGGGGAAATGTTCCCCTCACGTTACAGGAGTACTAAAATTTATATTTCACCATCATTAACTTGTGTAATCACGAGTCAGTATAGAAGTCCATGGGAAGAAAAATGACATCGGATCCGTGATCACTGGAGCCCAGCGTTGTCATGATTGGAGTCAGTGACTCCACTCGGGACAGACTCGAGTCGCAATTCTCAAAAGACCCCACTGCCGACCCAAAAGTCTCCACTCCACTCGAGTCATAGTCTTCATGATAAATAAAAATTACAGTCAGTTTTTAATAACCGCAGCCCTTTTTCTGAAGCCCCCCTCCCCCCCGAGTGAGAGGTACACGTAAGACGCTTTTCGTTTTTCGCTGTACTACAGGGATCTGATCCTGGTTCCTGGATCTGATCTGAGCGGAGCTTCCGTGCTCTTTGAAAACTAAAGTCGTGGCTTCGTAATTCCATGACTCAGAAGCGATTCCATAATACAGCTATTTGGCACTCATGACAACATGGTGCCGACAATGTATTGTTTTGAATGATTGCCGCAGAAGAACTTCTAATTAGACATACAAGGGATGCAATGTTTTGTTATGCTTGTCCCAGCTGCAGAATTTGCCCCTCCACTTTTGAAACCAAAGTTACGCCACTGCTTCTGACGGTGTTGGAAAGAGCAGCA